>NW_003315537.1:19237-113629 GCF_000151505.1 Trichophyton verrucosum HKI 0517
TTATAAATGTCAATACAAAAAAGTTCAGATAAATTCCACTATTCCTCACCAATTCGTTCACCTCGTTATTCGTACCATTATTTTTGCCCTTTTTTCTTGCTCGAAATTTGTGGTCTCATGCCCTCGTCGGCCGTCCGGTTTGAATAATCTCGCCTGTCCGTGGGTCGGTACTCCGCAAGGTCTGCCAGCTCTCCCCATTTGCCTTTGCAAGAGAGAACTCAAGTTTCGTCCCCATGATCTTGTAGCTCGATTTCTCTGTGTCAATTGGTGCAAATAGAGTCCAGGTCTCCTTGTACCGTTTGTTGTCCGCGGTGGGGAGGTCAAGCTCAATCGTGGTCGGCGAAGCAAAGTCCACTTTGGCGGCCTCTTTGTCTATCTTCTTGAGGTATACTGACGCGATCACTGTCGAGGAGGTTTGGTAATAGTCAGTCCTAATCATCACCAAGCATGTCAGTGCCTCTGCTAAGTAGCAATAACCAAAACCAGCTTGTAAAAGGGGAAAATTAAGCTCGACCTACCGCACATCATTAACCTTCTCTTCAGCAGACTTCTTTCCCTTGCCAATGAACAAATGGCGGTTCTTCGTCTTGCAACCAGGCATCTTCAGGAACTCATCGAATTCCAGCACCCGCCTCTTACAGCAGCTCCACCCTTTGCTCCCCTCGTGGAAAACAGGATATCCGGAATGGTGAATGCATTCTTCTCCGTCCCTAGATCCAGACCCACTGTACGTCTTACCGCATCCTTTCCGACGACATGTTGCTCCCTGCTGTATCTCCAACGACGGATCGTCCGACTCGGACTCTGGCGGGGCGGGAGTGCCCGTGGGTGTAGGTGTGTGAGCTCCGGTTGCACTCAGCGAGGAAGGTAGCGCAGCCGATACAGCGATGGGTTTGGTCGTGCCAACGGGAGCATCTGCAGCAGGGGTCGATGCAGGGATATCAGCAGTCTCATTCTTTGGCTCAACTGGTGTATCGTCGACGGTAGAGTGCTTGCCGGTCGTACACGGCGGGATGGCAAGAAATTCGTCAAAGGTCAGGACTCGAGTTTTGCAGCATTTCCAACCTATCTTGCCAGTCAGTAACTGCGGTCACCTAGGAGCCAACGTAAAAATAAGTAACACTCGCGACCCCATGGTGAAGAACCAACCTTTCTGTCCCTCGTGGAATATCGGCGGGCCAGGATGGTAAACACACGACTCATCAGCGTCCGCGAACACCTTGCCACACCCCTTGTGAACACACTTCTGAGCCATATTGTCCGTGACGGTGGTAGCAAGCACAAATTGAGCCCTTTCGCCAGGGATGGAGGGGTGCGTACAAGTATATTTAAACTAATCCAGCTGAGGGCGGCGGTGGGCGAGAGCGACAGCTCCTCCAGCGTTGCTTTTTCTTATCGTCCTTATCGAAGGTTCTGGATAGGAAAAGTTTTTTCTACCTCCCAGGCAGGCCAACAAAAATAATAATAAACAAAAAGGACCCAGAAGCGAAGCGCCGAGTGAAGGACGGTGATCCAGCGATTCAGCCAGTTAGTTACTTTCGATATATCTGTTAAAGATGCGGCCTACTCTCTCGCTTCTGCAGAATGCTCGGCTGGCGCTCTACTCCCGCCTGAACTGTGGCCTATGCGAGACCGCCAAACTCACCCTCAACAACCTCCGGCAGCGAAAGACATTCGAGTATGCAGAGATAGATGTGATGGCCCCTGGGAACCAGCAGTGGAAGGACATGTATGAATTCGATGTTCCTGTTCTACACGTTGAGAAGACACTCCCCAATGGCCAGCTGAGCGATCCGAAGAAGCTTTTCCACCGGTTTACCGAAACAGAGGTTCAAAAGGCCATTGATGAATGCTAGTGCATCTGTTTCAAATATCTCTAAACCAGAAATCTACTATTACTAGTTTTGAGAGGATATCTCTGAATTTACTCTCCCTTTGCGACTTTCAAGCTCTGACTGAGGAAAATGGGAAGCGCGGTCACGTCCGAAATAACAGAGACCTATGGTACTCGAAACCGAATCAGCAAATGGTGACAGCATGAAGCTGAAGCAAGGAACAAAAAGGAAAAGGCAGGTCTCACCATGTGGAATCCCTGGTCAATGTACTTCTTCGCGAACTCCCCAGACGGACAGTATATGCCTGCTTTCTTCCCATTGTCTGTCGCGGCTCTACGGATTCTCTCGATAGCGACCTCAAGGTCAGGATGGAACTCGGCGGTGACCACGGGTCGGCCAATGTTATTTCCAAGATCCCATGGCCCGACCAAGAGGACATCGACTCCAGGTACTCGGGCAATCTCTTCGACCTATCCATAACTTAGCAGCCTGTGTGAAGTACGGGGTCAAGGAGCAAAGCGGATTGTGTAGGAGGGATAAAGGGTACAAACATTGTCAAGGGCAGACTTAGTCTCTATCTGCACAGCTGTTATTAAAGCGTCATTCGCATGCTGTAGATATTCTATCGGCGACACATTGCCAATTGAACCCATTGCAAACGGGGCACCAAACCCTCTCTTCCCTACTGGAGGAAACTTGGCCGACTGGACCAGTTTCCTTGCATCATCCGCCGTCTCGAGCAGTGGAACAAGTATTCCATGAGCCCCAGCATCAAGTGCGCCTATCTCACCATCAGTACCCATTCCCGTGCTAAACGCAGTATTAACCATGAACATACGCTTGACCATCCACCCCTCGTTGGCCGCAATCCTAACAACAGGGCTGACTCCCGTAGCCGCAATGGCTCCTACCGCTTCATGCATTTGGGCATCTATATTCAATATCAGCATCTAATAGCATACTCAATCTTACTCTAAATACCATGGTAAAGTACCATCGATGTTGCCATGCTCTGTATCAACGAGAACCCAGTCAAATCCGCATCTCGCCATTACCCGGGAGAGGTTGGCGCCAGGGAACATCTGCCAGACACCGTATGCTGTCTTCCCTGCCTTGAGGACGGACTGGAGCCGGTTTGCAGCCTGCATTGTAGCTGCCATGTTTGAAGCGGTGGACGTGAAGTGTCTATTCCCTAGTTAGCAAATGAGGAAGAATATCTAGAGCAAAGAGTGAAATACAGAGAAATTCAACTACTGTCCCGTTGCGCTCGGCAACTTGTATATCTAGTTCGTTGTATACGGAAGACGACGCTTCTCCACCCTGCGGATGCCTATGCAAGTTTGGGAGCTTAAGCCGACGCCGCCCGACAAGCCGACATGGCATGACAGCACAAGCATGGCAGAGCACCCCCACACAGCAGCTGTACCAACAAGCTATTGGTATACACCACCATAAACAGATCTTCTTTATGACTTATGATTTATTACAAAACAATGTCCTTTTCAAGCCTACAGATAGGTTAACAGGCTACTATCTGATCTATATAAGTTTCGGGAACAACGCCGGATGACTAAGCCAAACGCAGCTGGTACACTATTTATCATTCATACACTGTTGAGCCTCAAGAGGCTATACGGTTCATCTGCCGTTAAGCAGTCCATATAGGTTTCAAATATAGGGACCTTCGCTTGGTACTAATAACCTCGGCCGCTCTCTTTCCTAAGTATCAAAGTTTCCCACCTCCCTGTTGACGGTATAGAGTGCATAGAGGGTACTACCAATTCTAGCCGTAAATGACAAGACTGAGTAGACAAGCACTCAAAGACACCCCACCGTTTTATCCAAATAATGAAGTGAAAACAGAGAAATGTCGCATCCTTGTTGTAGAAAGCTTCTCAAATTACTATCCTGTGCTGTGAGCTATCATGGCTTAGGGATATAGAAAATGACGGCGATGGTCATACTGAACAAGGCAAATCATTTGGCAGCGTTTCCAGCCAGGTAACGTCATTGATCGGTCGAGCATCTGATTCCCTGTCCTTCGCACGGGGAGGATTAGTGCTATCCATCTCAGCCACATTATTAGCGAGGGACTCTATAGCAACTAGGTATGTTCCAGCCTTGGAATCGAATTTTCGATATTCACGAAATAGTCCGGTGGATTTTTCCCAGGCATCTTCCACAGATTTACTGCCCCTCGGTAACTGTTTGATGAGATCAAGGGGACAGAGACGAGCAGCCAGGAGCACGAGGGCGCAAATAAAGGTCGACGTAATATTTTCCCACCAGTCAGGTATCGGTGCCTGATGATCAATTTTCCCGTCGGGATGTTGATTTTCTGCGAAGCAATTTATTATTTCTTGGGCGGAGAGTATGCATTTGCAGGCGCCTTTCAGAATTATGGTGTGTATTATAGGTGTATCAACAATTTCGCTGGCCTCGCCTGAGTGGTTAGAGGTGTTTTTGCCCAAGATTAGATCCGGCGATGCAGCAACAAGGGCTAGAAGGGGCCGCCACAGAAGGAGTCTGATGGTGAGATACCTAATGCGGAGAATGTTATGTTGTCGTTTTGCAACTGGACTTTCTAAGGAAAAATGATTGCTCTCTGGCAACAAAAAAGGAGGGAGAGCGGCCATCCAGTTGCACAGCTTCCGATCTGCATTTAGGAGGGTGGTGAATTCACATATACCCATTAGCTTATGGGGGTGATGCATAATAGGGCGAAATTCCTCTTGCACAGCAACAACATCTTCATACCTCTCCATCAGGCGGGTATAAGCGGTGAAGAACTCTATAATTGATGGCCGTTCAGAAGAAGCTGCGGGTTCTCCCCCAAATATCACGTCGATGTATTCATTTTCAAGGGGCGTTGGAAGTGGTGTTTGGAAGGATCGTGGGGTTACAACTGTTTTTGAACCCAGGTTTAGAGCTATCGTCCTACTTACCAGTCAGTATGAGCTCAGTGCATGAATCCGATCGAACCAACCTTTCTAGAAGAATACAGCTGTGCCAGAGCCTCCTCGCAAGCTCTCTATCGACTCTATCTTCAAGATGCTGGCTTCCTGAACCGAGGTGAAGCCGAAGTGATTCAGCAATACGGATTGCAAGTCCAATAGATTTCCACGCAGCGTGAAAGTTGTGGATTGCAATCAGGTATTGGCTGGCAAGAATGTGTGCTTGTATAGTCGAGAAACTATCTGGCCCCAGGGAACCTAGTCGAAGGAGGCGTTGTGCCGTGTTGAAATAAACTGAGGCGTCAAAATAGGGATCAATGGCAATAGAGCCCAGTGCAAAGATCATGTTAAATATGCCGAGAGAAATAATCTTATCATCTCCAGAATTTTTACTTGTATATAGTTCAATATACATAGCATGCAACGCTGGGAGATGGAATACTGGCAGGTTAACATATTCACGAGTAAGGTAGATCGCGAAACAGCGGTCTGCAACTGAACGAGGAGGTTTTATGAGATCAATCGGGTCTGGTTTTATCTCCGTAATTCCAGGATTGTCTTTCTGCAGTAGTGATAGTCTAGCAAGTTCTCGTTTTGCTTTCTCGCGATAACCTGGTTTCGATGTGTCCGTCCTATGTAGAATCGCTTCTTTGAGCTCGGCTAGCCATGTAGATAGATCTAGGGTATCTTTATCCGTGCCTCTGGGGTCAAAACTCTCCAGAATCTCAACAGAAGTACTTCGCGGCTCTGGGCCCTTCTTTCGAGCCCGCTGGAAGAGCTTCAGAAGGTCTGTCGTGTTTGTAACAGATGCAGACTTCTCAGTAGATAGGTCGTCCGCCTCGCTGTCAGAAATATCATCCGAAATGACACTTGAACCTTTACTAAACAGTTCCCTGTCATCTGCTTGGGTTGATGGCCGCTTTACACTAGCAGACCGTGTTGGTAGGGATAGTCTTGGAGACTTAGATGGCCGCCCTGAAGGGCTAAGGGGAGGCCGTTGGGTTGGCTTTAGGCTGTAGAGATAAATTAGTTTATACGGCATTCCTTTGATGGTTTCTGTGAACATACGTTGATGAAGGGTAACTGTATTGGCAAGGTTCATTCCGTCGGCGACACGAAGTGCAAGCTATTATCAGCGGTAAGCTCTTGCCAATTTTACTTTTCGTTTCTTTTTTTTTACATTTTCGATTGCATACATGGTAGTTCGCGATCACATTTTTTTTTCCTTCTCCTGCAAATCAGACATGAATTGGAGGATAAGGCAGGAAGAGAGGCTCTCGCAGTTGACGTTCTAGAAAAGCTGCACTTGGAGTGTCTCTTCTCACACGGACCGCAAACTGCCGAATAATGTTATTATGAGCAGCCATCTCGGGGGTAATAATAAGACTTACTGGGTGTTTGACCGTCACATTTGCTATGCGCAGCGCGGCAAGATTCGCAGGTCTGCGCTTTACTAGCCGACTTGGGCACGACCGTCCTGGAGTCTGCTGGGTCTTCGGAGGATGATGGCGAAATCTCGGGTTTCATCTCTGAACAGTGACAAATTAAGAGGCTATTGAACGGCCTGCAACCAGCCGTCAGTTGCTTTTATTATCTGTTCATCTGCTAATTATCTTCATTAGCCATTTGAGTACAACGTCTGGAGAGATTCGCGTCAGTTTCGTTGTTGCAAAATTAAGGTTTCATGGAATGCCCGTTATGTTTGCTTAGTCATTCAACTTAACGGGATATATAATTCCCGGTAATTAGTCAGCTCCCGTCTATTGGTGGATTTCGAGTCGGAGAACCTTCCTTACCTAAGCTTCAGGAGTACCTAAAAGTCCATTCAACCATTGTTAACGATGTTCACGACAAGCTTCTTCCAACTACAAGATAACAGCGGATTGCCTATTAAAGAACCAGCAAACATTATGTTTCAATCTTCCCAGTGATATTACGTTAGAAACCTGCTATTAAGCATAATCATATATCATCGATGCTACAGTACTCATTTCACAGTACGCGGTTGTCGAAGTATCAGCTATCCAAACAAGAAATAATACCTTCTAGAGATTAGCAGCCTTCCCGAGCTTCTTCCCTTCGGCCTTGAAATTCTTCACAAGCTGCCGAACAGCAAGATCAAGGAGTACATCTTCCGACCCTCCGGGTATCCGAGCTCCAGGGACATCACGCAGTATTTCTAAATCAATCAGTAAACCGCCAGTTAAAGCAAGTTGAACAGGGAAATAGAATCGGGCAAATCAGAAAAATTACTTACTCTCAACTAATTCTCCCTGACCAGACTTTGTGAATCCAAGTCCCCCAAAGAGCAAAACCGCCACCTGAGCACACTCATTGAGGACCATTCCGGCCTTGGCCTTAGCCAGAGCAGTCAAGCCACCCAGTCTTCTATCTCCCTCTGCCTTTGGCATGTGACTCATTTGGTATAAGAACTGCTCTACCCAAGCCCACATGGACTCTAGTTCGGCACCAGCCTTGGACAACCTGTGTCTCACCACAGGCTGGTCCATCAGAGTCTTACCAAAGGCCTCGCGCTTCATACAGTATTCGAACGCGGCGCTAAGAGCTACTCGAGCCTGGCGGGTGACTCCAACGGCAATTGTTAGGCGTTCATGGTTGAAATTTGTCATTATGTACCTCATACCGTGCCCCTCTTGACCTATGAGGTTTTCAACGGGCACTTTGACATTGTCTAGCTCGATATATGTGGTACCCCCACACACTTGACCTGAGACCGGGAGTCGACGCATCGTTACGCCTGGGTACCCCTTCAAAGGCACGACCATCATAGATAGCCCCGTTGGCCCTGGTCCGCCGGTACGTACGGCCATGGTTGTGTAGTCTGACCAGATTCCATTCGTGATCCTATCAGATATGTGAGCTGATTATGTCTCAATGGACTGTAGTGAATTGCACACCAGGGACAAGGATATACCATTTCTTCTCGCCATTGATAATATAGTACTTTCCATCTGCGCTCTTCTCTGCAGTGGTAGTAATATTTGCAACGTCACTACCTGCGTCTGGTTCGGTAATGGCAATGCACGATCTGACCTTGGCAGTTAACATATCGGGAAGAAATTTCTCTTGAAATTCCCGGCTACCAAAGGCAAGCATGGGTGGGATTCCAAATGCAAACCCAGCTGTCAGTGAGCTCGGGGGCCCACTCAGCCCGCATCTTGACATCTAATCCAAAGTCAACACAAGTCAGTGTGCAGCACGCAAGTGTGTGGTCACTGACCTCATCCAGATATATACCAGTATATATTAAATCCCAGTCTTCAACTTTGACACCCAAGATATCATGAATATTTAACTTCTTCAACCACGCAACTGGTAAGGGAGAAGGCAGGTTTGGAAGTAGCATGTTGTGTTTGGCAAATGCTTCAAACACGTGAGGTGGAACAGTGCCCTCCCGCTCCCATTCCATGGCACGAGAATGCAAATGCTCCCAAATAAATGCTCGACATGCCTTTTGGAACTGACGATGAGCTTCTGTGTAGTATGGAGAGGGAAGACCACAGAGGTACGGCGGTTCGGAGAATGGAACTGGATTTGGTGAGTTTGTTCCCATGTTGTATTATCCTTTTCCCAATATTTCTGGTTGAGTTCAAAGGCAACGGAATAAAAGGTGTACTAGTACTTTATATCAAAATGGTCATCCATAAGACGAACTTCGACAGCTTTACATGCGTATGAGGAGGAGTGGAGCCTTGTGCCAAAGCCGGGGGTAAGCTTGACTGGGCCGAGGCAGGAATCACGTGGATTCATTTGGACCAGCGGCTGAAAATTAGTTAGGTAAGCGCGCCGACAAGGTTGACTCCTCCCGAGGTTGGTGCCGCTAAGCTGTAACAACATCTCCTGGCTGGAAGTGCAAAGAGGAAAAATATCCCTATACCCCATAATATAAGGTCAAAGCAGATGGTTTCCTTCATATGCTGAAGGTTTATCGACTGTGAAAATGAGTTCCGGATTCTAGAACAGAGCTGTTTGGCCTGGAAATCATCTCGCTTCAATTATATCCGTTCCCGCCTCTATACGGTTGGCGAGCTATGACTGCAACCTTGACCCTGAGCCTCTTATTACACTGAAGTACCCCGTACTTGGATGTGTTTGTTTCTTTGATCGCACAGTATCTCTGGAAGTATACTCTGTTTGATACATCAATCAATACCTTTGTTACCCTCTATACCCGAATTCCAGGAACAGATGATATCCTTTGGAACTTCTACTGACTGCCTTCTACACTTTTCTCATCCCAATCTTATCCAGGCACGTTGTATATTCTTGTTACCGGCTGTAGCAACGGGCAGAATCTGATCACTCCTGACGAAAGCGTTTCGTGCTATAAATCGTCTATACGACCACGCTACAACCCTTACCAAAATTAGTATGGGCCTCAATCCGTTGACACTCATGCGCTTGGAGCTCGGCTTGATGCCCTAGGCTTCTATAATGCTTACACCGGGCACCGCTTGGAATGGTGAAATATGTTTCACGGTTGATTATCACTACAACTATCTTGATAGCTATAAGATAAAACGATATTTAACAAACTCCCATATACATACAATACCTAAAATCAGAAAACAACTTGCGAGGCGCCTCCTCAAGACAAATAAAGGAACAGAACGAAAACGAGATGAAATCACATGTGACAGTGAAACAGCCAAATGGTCCACTGCCACATCATCCTCACAGCTTTATGATTCAGAGAATAGTGAGGTTTTGGTACCGTTTACCCAGACACATACGTGTTGTTATAGTGGATTGGCCATGGTGGTAGAGGGAATTGCTAGGCCAAGTCCTGTTTCTGCTGGGATGTTTGATGGCGTTCCTCTGGTAACCGGGATTGGTCGTTGAGGGGTTGAAGGCTGTTGTTGTTTTGGCTGTTGATGGCTGCTCTTCGGCGTACCGCTGACGTCTGCAGCCGCAACAGCAGCTTCGCGAGGTGTGCCCTGGCTTGCATCGCTGACCGATTTATCTCCAGCTCCAGCTCCACCATTGCTGCTTCCGCCTGTACTGCTGGTAGTTTTGCCTCCTCGCTTGACCATCTTGCCTAGCACACTCACTAATTCCGCTGCATCTTCGAAGCTTTCATCGTCCATACCCTCCTGGGCATTATACACATCTGCGATAGCTTGTTTGGCCAAGCGTCTGCACGCTTTCGAATCGTTCAGACAATCATATAGATAAGCGGCATACTCGAGCTTCACTGACAGACGGATCGGATGGGAGCCTGGTAGAAGCTGGTCGGCCAGTGCAGCCACATATGTGAAACATTCTGTTGCTCGCGGGGTGTAGTCTATGGCAAGAAGAATAAAAGAAGCTGCAAACTTGGGCTGAACTGGTACTTCCAGCCCTGGAGGTTGTAGGTGGCTCCCAGCCCCAACAGTACCACCTTCTGCTGGATGGGAAGGTACTGATGATGGATCCTGCGAATTAGCCCCCTTTTGTTCGCCAGAGGGAACAGTTGCATTGACGATATCAACAAATGATGCTGAGCCGGGTAGAGCCTGGATACCTCGATGGTAGACACGCGGCTGATTATGGAAAAGCACAAATATGTGGTAGAACGACGCTTGCAGCTTATATGCTAAAACGCGCAGCTCCACATAATCTGCTACCATAGGATGCACGTACTGCTCCACTATTATCAGTCCTTCCCTCGAAAGCCATAGGATATGATGGTATAATTGAAACGACTTTGTTTCCCTCGTAGGATCTAGCCGTCGCAGTTTTCGTGCCCGGAGCAGCTTCTTGGATAATATGACAGAAAGCCCCAATATCTTATATAGCATACCCGAGAGGAACGGGTTTGTTTCGCTGGTTTGGGTAGCAAAGTGACCAAGAAATTTTTGGTCTACTTCTGAGGATGCCATCCATATAGCGAACTCTATGGGTTCGGTGAAATCCTGCCATAAGCGGGAAGCACAGATTAGTTCTCTGGCATAAAAATGGCTTGGACTCAAGGGACCGTGGGCGGAGATGTTAATCAGCTCCGTGGTTGACATGATGCCGCCGATTTATTGCCGGAGGTATGGAGTATAATAATATATCAAAAGGAAAGCAGAGATGATACGGGGAATGAGTGACCAGAACGCATTTAGGGTCACAGCCGGTGGCGGGGAACAAAAAATGGCAAAACATGTCTGAGTATTTAACTGGGCTGAAGGGAACGGAACTTGCTCTTATGCTTTGTTTTTCCCTATGCTCGTTGCTTTTCGGGGATATTCTTGTGACTGGCGGCTAGAGAGGAAAAAAAGGCAAATGTGGTGATCAGGGAAAAAAAACCGGGCGCTTACCTCTTAAAAATAGCACCAACCGGCAAATTAAATATCCTTCTGTCTGGTATCCAAGGCCCTCCTTTGCTCGCCTGTGTAACCAGTTCTCTGAAGTTGACAGGCTGTTGGATGTCAGGAGTCGCAAAACGGAGTTCGACGTCTTGGCCTCAGGAGTAGGAGCAGTTGTACGTCAACGACTCGGGGTCTTTTCTCGAGGAGCTCAAAATACCCCAGGGCGTCAGGCGAGGCGCGATCTATTAAGAAGCTAAAGACCGAAGCTAGATGCTAAGCTAGATCAGTGGTCCGCCAAGGGTCGATAACTATATGGGGTCCTGTGTTTGGTATGTATGGCTGGGAAGTGCAAATCAAGCCGACGATGAGCGTGATGTCTATGGTACAGTTATGTCTCGATATGATATTCGATAGCTGGTTATGGTCAGTTGGTGGGAAAATAATAGGTCGAGTCCTGTATGCAGTCGTCGGTAACTGAAGCCCGGTTCTAGTATACAGTTCTCCGTGAAGAAAGTAAGTTATAAAAAGTACCCCGTAGGTATCGGACGACTATCAAGGATGGATCCTTCACTTAATCGTCAGCAAAATTCACACGCACGATACAAATGCATGGAGTTACAGAGTACTCGGTATCATTTTGATACTCGGGACTGGAGAAGACGTACCACAGTTCGACTAACTAGCTCCACAGGAAACTCTGGGTCGTCCTGAGCCCTGCACCAGAGTCTGGAGATGCGCAACCAAGGTGAGAAACGAGAACAGACGATCGAAGAAGCTGGCAAAAGACGTGTATCCGACTCAATTCGCGATTCATTATCGCCCTTTATCCTCTCTGGCTGGAAGTTTTGTCTTTTCTTTCGAAGGACAAACGGGGGTCAGTCAAAAGAAAGGAGTTAAAAGGTCAATTCAGGCATACGTCAGGGGAATTGAGCAGCCATTGAGCCCAGTCTCATCGCTGGAGGAAGTCTTTCTTTGGAGAGCCTGAGTCGAAGTGTCGGTAAAAGAAAGAGTCGCTGCCCAAAATACGACCAGGGGAAAGGAATAAAAGAAAAGAAAAGAAAAGAAAAGGCGATGAATCGATCAATTCTTCTCCATAATCCCAGCGCGGCTTGGATTGTGCCTCTCGGTGCCGTCACTGTCGCAGTCGCACAGGAGTAACCCGCTGGTCTGGTGGGAGAAGACGAGCAGCGAGTCCAAGATGGCGATGGTGATAGTTAATACTTTGGTGAGCAGCTGCAGGGGGTAACTAACTACGGCAGACAGAATTCGAGAGTCAGTACGGAGTAAGTATATTTAGAGAGGAAAAAGAAAACACGAGAAGCCTCGCTTCTCTTCCTTTTCTTCCCTCTTCTTTTCTGTCTGTCTCTGCTGGTCTTCGCTGGCGGAGGATCCCAGCCCCAGAGCCTTAACCTGCTCGACTATCCCGGGGCCAGCAGCCTAGCAAGCCCACCGCCTGTTTGACGTGTCAGTCTCTCAGGCGCTCTGCCGCCCTGCGCCAGCAGACCCGACAGTCTGTCAAGGTTGCTAGCCACATCGACTGCTCGCTGTTCGCCTTGTCAGTGCCACCTCATCCTGTCCTGCTCGTGGACTCCATTTTGCCCCGGAGACTGCAGCCTCAACGTCTTCATCTTCGCTGCGTCTTCACGATCTAAATTCTATCAACCTTCGGCGTCCTCGAGCGAAGGAGAGAAAAAGGGCCGAGGGAGTGGAGGCTGAGCCGGGTCATGTGATAGACAGAGCCCCGTCCCAGAGCATTAAAAGCTCCCTGATATATATACTCCGTACCTTATGGTTGAATTTTATCTGGAGTCGCCACGCTATCTCACGCCTTGCTGGCACATAGCGTTCGTTCTTCTACGGAGCATCTACAGAGTGTAAGAGCACATTATTTCCAAACTACTAGTTTTGTGATACATTGAATTCATTAATTCTCCGTTCTTGAGAGTCCCGTCTCGAGTTTGATTTCTGATTATCTAAGACAATAGTCACCTGATTTGTCTTGTCATGTGACACGGGCGGGTATTAATATAATACCGAAGTCTTATTACTAATCATGATAAGACTGCAGGTGCAGAATTGATTAGTCATCTATCGCGATGTCCCCCTCGAGTTGAGTCAAACAGCAGAAAGGGCGAAAAAGATAGCGAGCGAGGGGTAAACCTTGACTCATGTTCTGTTTACTGCAGACCTCACTGTTCTTCTTTCAGCCTCTGTCCTCTCTCTCAAGTTCCCCCAGCGTGCGTTTTTCTATTCTCCTGCCGTCAAAGACGTTGCATTGGCATTAAAGATGGAGGCGCCCAAGGCGGAGACTGTGGTCCCAATCCGTGAAGAAGAACAGCCTGCTGCTACTACAGAACAGGATATCAACCCCTGGGACGTTAAAGGTGCAAAGGATGCGCAGGGAAACACTCTGGCTTTCGACTATGTTGCTATTTCGAAGTGCGTTCATACTCCCCAGGATCCCCCGTCCTTTTCATTGCAGTGACCGCGTGCTAACCATCTGAGATAGGAAATGGGCGACTAAATTGATAGACGATACCATTCTCCAGCGCTTTGAGCGCATTACTGGCCACAAACCCCATCGTTGGCTGAGACGTGGCCTTTTTTTCTCTCATCGGGACTTCGACAAGATCTTGGACAAGTACGAAAAGGGCGAGCCTTTCTTCTTGTACACTGGCAGAGGACCATCTAGCGACGCATTGCATCTCGGCCACACCATCCCTCTCACTTTCACAAAATGGCTGCAGGACGTTTTTGATGTCCCATTAGGTATTCTTTCGTGTCTTTGTGTGCAACTGTCGTTTGACAAACTCGTCTAATTGAATATCTAGTGATCATGCTTACTGGTAAGCCGTCATTTTCTCATGGGCAGTTTGCTCCCATATAACCCCATACTGATAAAAAAGGAGGAAGATGATGAAAAGGCACTCTTCAAGGAAAAGCTCACCTTCGAGGAAACACACAAGTTTGCCCTTCAGAACGCAAAGGATATCATCGCATGTGGCTTCGATTTGAAGAAGACCTTCATCTACAGTGACCTGGAATACATCAAAGGCCCATTCCTCACAAACGTCTGGGAATTTTCAAAGCTTCTTACATTCAACCAAGTCCGCGGAGCATTTGGATTTAACGAGAGGTGAGCCCCCACCAATCCACCCCTATGCTTGTGCTGTAAACTAATATATAATAGCACAAATATCGGTCGTATAATGTTCCCTGCTGTACAATGGTACGTTGTCCTCTCCAGAATGAAAAGACCACATAATTGACTGTAATAGTGCTGCCGCATTTGCTACGTCATATCCGGAGCTCTGGAGCGACAAACCAGCTACAGCCCGAACTAAAGCCATGGCAAAGATTCAGTGCTTGATTCCCATGGCTATAGACCAAGATCCTTACTTTAGACTCCTGCGCGAAAACTGTCATAGGATGCGATTCCCTTCTCCAAAACCAGCATTGATTCACTCTCAATTCCTTACTGCACTGCAAGGAGCCGGTGGAAAGATGAGCGCCAGTGATCCAAAGTAAGAATTAACTGACTTAACTACTCTTGCTACTTGCCCATACTTACATTCGCTGTAGTTCCGCCATTTTCATGTCAGACACCCCCAACCAAATCAAGGTAAGTTTAACCAATTACTCCATTCCTTGTACCTGTTTGCCAGTCCTTTTGTCTGACACGTCCCAAGAAAAAAATCAACTCCTATGCCTTCAGTGGAGGCCAAGAAACGGTTGAGCTGCACCGTCAGCTTGGTGGAAACCCTGATGTAGACGTTTCTTACCAATGTATGTGCCCGCGTCCAACCCATTTATGCGTGACTGTTATCTGACGTGATATCAGACATTTCTTATTTCGAAGATGACGACGAAAAGCTTAAGAAGATAGAGCAAGACTACCGCAAAGGGGATCTTTTGACGGGAGAGCTAAAGAAAATGGCTATCGCCCTTTTGCAGGAATACGTTATGGAGTTCCAAGAGCGAAGAAAAGCCGTTACAGACGAGGTGCTGAATCAGTACATGACACCTCGGAAGTTAGAGTGGGGCGGTAACCCCAACTCGACCGCATCGTCCCATAGCAGTGCAAAGCCTACAGAAGCCGTGCGCGACAGCTAAACAAAAATCTCTTCTCGACTATTACTCTGACTGTCCGTCAGGGAGAGAAACCATCACTGTTGGACTCAACGTTGGCCAAGTCCCTACCGCCGCCCAAGCAAGGCGACTCCGAAGACAAATTAAAAACGGGATGGAAGTGGCCGAAGTCCTTAGAAACCTTAGGCTACAGGAAAGAATGGACATGGAGCGTGCTGCGGAGATTACTCGAAGTCGAAGACGCCATTAATTGCTTGAAGCCATGGGCCACCCTTTCCCCCCTTTTCAGTCTTCTTTTAGTCTGTTTCGACAGTGTGTTATAAGTATCTTTAATTATCAATAGAAAAACTGCATTATCTTTCATTGTCTCAACATACAAAAATTCAATGGTCTGTAATTTCTTCTATTGTCCTGTGAGAATCGAGCCCGCCTTCTTTCATCTGTTGCATCTTTCCTTGGACAAAGTCATCCATCTTTTTCCGGTCCTCCTCATTCAGCAGTTTCAACAAATCCTCGGTGGACCCAAAGTCACCATAGTACTTTGGATGTATGAATTTCCAGTAGATATCATCAAAGCCAAAGCTGTAGGTTGCTGCAAGGAAAATCCAGAGATTGCCATTTTCAATCGACTGCGCCATGTGCTCTGAGAGGCGGGACGACCCGGGGGGTATATGACCCTCAGCAAACTCAACTTCATACTCCCTTAACTCTTCTAGAAATATCTCTAGTCTAGCCATGTAGTGAACCAGGAAATCATCGAAGCCGGCTTCCCAGTTTTCCGGGCGACATAACAATAGCCACCAGGGAGGGCAGTAGGTGAACTCGGCCGGCGCAGCATAGCAGAATTCCCAGTCTATAACGGCGCGAACTCGGAGTTCCTCATCAACAATCACGTTGGAAGGACGTAGATCTTCACAGAACAGCGGAAACGAGTTGGGATCATGCGGAGAGCGGAAGCGGCGAGCAACTTCACGGAATAGACAGCGGGCGATGTATTTCTTCCGGCAGTCCTCTTCGTCCACCACCGCATCGTTGCGTTGTGTTTCAAGGTGATGTAGATGGTCATTTGCAAGAGACACCAGGTATGAGGTCGTGTCCGCATAGCGGCGCTGCGATAGTCGTTTGGGAGGGAAGTTTGCAAGCGCCACCAGTTCATTCATGTTGAGAGTCAGCGCCCGTTTCCGCACCTCGTAGTATCCAGCGCGATCCCGGAAAATGCCGCCGATTTCTGGAAAGCGACATGTAGAGAGCTGCAGTACGATTTCCGCCATAGTGCGATAGGCCCGGCGTAAGATGGCAGGGTCAAGGTCCAATTTCAAGGTCGATGGCACCTTGGGGTCTTCCGATGCCTTGAGATACCCAGATAGTAGCTTGCCTTCGACAAATTCAAGAATCATATACGGACCTACTTCGGTTGCGCCATACCCGAGAGCGCGAGGGACGGGGATGGACGTATATCCTTCGACATACTCCATCACCGTAATTTCATCCACTATCTTTTCACGTCGAAACATCGACCGTCCCAGGGCAGGGAATCTGACGAGCACGTCAGGTCCATCCTTGAACTTGACTCGATAACAACGGTTAAAGGAGCCTGCTAAGTATTCCTCGGCGCTGGTTGCTTCACGGCGAACGTGATGAGAGGCAAGCTTGCATGCCGACTCTTCTATGTTGTTGCTCCTCAAATACCTTAGCCAGGAGATAAAGCAGCTGTCGTTCCGCAGGCAAGCCTCGTTGTCTTCTTTCATGGCAAATATCGAACACGTTTGCTGTCTAGACCTGGCTGCAGGTGGTATGCATAACTAATGGGCGAAGAATGTGAGTGGGATAGCAATTGGCAGGCCGCAGAGCGCCCCAGACCAGAGGCTCAAGTAACTTATATCGTAGTTTAGCTACGAGCAGCTTGGTCAGGGGCTGTTGGACTACCTATACTCGGGCATAGTTAGCACCGTTTCATGATTTGAGCCCCTGTCTGAGGCCTGCGGGCCCTGTGGGACATCATCGTGCACACAAAAGGTACATTATTCTCACAAAGAGCCTCATAGGGCTCTCTCTTGGTTATCCGTGGGTATCTTAGTCAAGGGGACTTAGTCATCAGCTAGTTCGCCTTGGTTATAGATCCATGAGCTTTGGTTAATAACAACTCGATCTATCAAATTGATATACAGCAATTACCATTGCAAGCTCGGCAACTTACTTTAATATATTAGCTAACGAACGAATATCTTTAGGTGATAGTTACTTACTTGATTTATATAATGCAATCATCATGCCAGAATTGGACAAGCCCATGAACTACCTCCTATAACTGGTAATAAACAATTATTCATAGTGTATCACATCTAAATATATTGAGAAGACCCAATGTATATAGTTAGAACAGAAAATAAACCTTGACGCTAAAGCCTCCCTATACCAGTAGCCAAGGGCACACAAAGGAGAGAAAATGGGGTATCGCGCCACCTGGCCAGGTAGCATGAAGGAGTATATCGAAGAAACTAATAGAAATAGACAAGTAGAAGGCCAATAAAGCAAAAGGCTATGCGTATGTAAAGTATGTAAAGTCAAGAAAAAAGCCATTCTATGTGAGGGATATATGGACATATCTCGAGAAAAGGGTCCATCTGTAACTCCAAATCCGAGGATGTATATATTTAGTGTCTTCAGTCAAGGCATCCTTGCATTGAAGAACCCTACAAACGCCCTTTGGCGGAAAACCGTCCAGAGAGATACCGTACGTTTGAGTATCGATGGGCCGTCCCCGTCACTAGATTTTTCATTGTCGTGCACGGGCACTTCCTCTTCGCGGGCTATCCGTCTTGCGAGCTCAAGGTAGCTGTTCATGGTCATGTCAGGTAGTTGGTAGTACGGATCAGTCCGTGTATCATATTCTAGATGATAAAAGTCCTTGGGGGCCTTGCTTTTCTTGGTTGCGTCCACTTCACTCAGCTCTAAAGACTTCTCGTCGTGAGCCTGGTTGAGTTCCGTCAGGTTCGCAAAGTATTGTTGGTAGCCGAGTAGGGAGAGTGGTTGGTTGGAGTAGGCTGGTCCTGGAGGAGAGGTTCTGGATGGAGGATTGGGAACAGTAAATTTGGGGTATTTCTTCTTGTGTTTCTTGCGCTTCTTGTGCTTTTTCGATATGTCTATCGAGGTGTTGTCTTGATCATTATCATCGTCACGATCATCCTCATCGAGATATGACAAAGGAGTGTTGTCTTGGTTGGGACTTAGGTAGGGTGGTTGCGGCCACTTCTTTGAGTGTTCTATGCCGGAGATGTTGTATTCCACCACGCGGATAGAAGGGAAAAAGTTGGGTATCACACTGGGCGAGACGAATGACATAAAGTATCGCTCTGCCCATGGACCACCTACTTCATTGTAGTACTTCTTTAGCTCTTTCTTGTACCCAGCAGTGTTCGCCTGGTCCTGCTCGGCCCAAGGCGGCTGTGGTAGTTTCGACCACAGCTTCTTCAGCTTTCGCAGGTAGCCCATCGACACCGTTATTGAGACGTCTTTCCCTGACTTCTCATGGCTGGTATCGTATTCTGATTCATCACCAATGATATACTTGATATCATCGAAATCCTGCAGAATGAAATGGTCAAGGTTCATGTGCCCGTAGAAGCTTCCAACGACTACGTCACGGTATTGCTTCATCCAAATAGCGTATTTCTGCCAGCACGAACCAGACCAGTTCTTCTTCTTCTTGTTCTGAGCAGGCGGAACATGCCCGATCAGAATTGCCTTCATCCCTCTGTCCCGGAGCAGTTGCAGGTGTGTCCTGAGCCACTCCATATGTTCAAACCCTGGCTCATACTTTGAATTGCACCCATCCACGGCGCTGTTGGCCCGGTAGAAGTACATGGTGTTCAAGCTGATGACAGCCAGTTTCCCTGGTATGGCCTCTACATAGAACCACCCTCCAATGGCGAACGAGTGTCTCTGTTCCTCTGGGATGACTGCACCCCACAGCTCGCTAAAGATCCTCGTCCACTTGTTTGGACCCCTCTCCATGATGTTGTGAGGCATGATGTCGTTGTTTCCGAAGGTTGGAATGATGGGGACCTTGAGGGTGTTTCCGAGTTCATCCTTGGGCTTGTGGAACGTCTTCACAAACTTGTCGAACACAAGCCGATTGGTGCTCACGATCTCCTTCTCAGAACGTGGCCTGCGTTCGTCTTTGTCGTGGCGCGCTGCGTCGCCCGTCCAGATCACAAAGTCAACCTTGTCTCGCAGGTTGTTACCGATCCAGTCGAAGGTTGCATCCAGCAGCGTCTCGGGGGTGTCGCAGTCCGTGCCAGGCGTGCCGAAGAAGCCAGCTATACCATGTCCACGGTGGCAGTCGTTTTTTATCTTCGTGTGGGCTTTGTAGAACAGGTCTGCATGGATATCTGGATACACACAATGTCAGCCTCGATACCTCTGCAAACACACCGGGAGAGCCGTTGGACCAGCTCAAACGCACCTGTAATGTGCAAGAAACGGCCATGCAGGCCGCTGTGACCTTCTCCCTGGACATTGTCAGCTTCGTCGACAGCCGTAACCAGGGGAACTTGAGCTTCGTCCTGGATGTTCAAGGCCGCAGCATCCGCGCCCACGGCCGTCAGCAGCAGCAGCAGCGGGAAGCGCAGTAAACATGGCGCCATGGCTGCGAGTGATCAGACAGAATCAAGACAAAACGGCCTTCTCGCCATCAGCACCGTCCACGTCCCGCCGGGGGGAGCGACCTAGTAATATATATACACTCTCCTCACACGGTGCCGTGCGTGAATGCGAGAGTGGGCGTGTGATACAACAATGCTCTTCAGGCGCCCTCAGGCTTCCGCGAAATAAATAAAATTAGGATTAAGGAAAAAGGTTCGCAGGGATCTTCAGCGAGTGACGTTAAGGCTTAGGTAAGCAGAATATCAACAGCAGAAGGGGAGGCAGCCCTTCTTACATTTTTTTGTCTCTTTGGATTCAGCTCTTCTTCTCTTCTTCTCATGCAGAGGACTATGTGATTGTAATACTTGATAAGAATTGCGTTGTGCAGGGCGTGCGCAGACAGTTTCTCCAGCAAATCGCAGAGACGGCTCTTTTTTTGGGACGACTTGAAAAAGGGCTGAAAGTGCAGGGTGAAAAAAGCAAAGAGGAGCAACGAGGCTTTCCTGCTAGTTCACTGGCTCGATGGGATGGGAAGAAGACACTGGCTGAGCCAGCGGATGACGGAGCGATCGAGAGACAGCAAATAATAGCGGATGGGGACGCGCGGAGGCCGTCTTGCAGTGGTGGTGTCACAGCAGATGGATGGGCCGCGAGATATGCTTGCATGGGGCAAAGACCTCTTGGGCTTCTGGGGCCTTTGGATCGATCACCACTCGGAGCAGAATCCATCAACCCGCAGGCAGACCATGAAACCGCACACCCACAACAGGCTGAAGAAGGACCCTCTGAAAGCGAGAATATATGCATGTGCAGAGAGGTGATCCATCGGAGGACTCTCCTGTCAAATGACGCTTCGATGCATTAGTTAGCGGCTGAGTATCAACTTACACTCCGGACTCGTGATACAACCTGGAGAGTTCTCTGTCTATCAGCAGCTATTCAAGCACGGTTTCGATAACTACTATCGAGTCTCTTCACAGCCGGCCATGTCCGCCCATGGATACAGTGTTTACCGACTGTCGAGCAGCGGGAAACTCGATCGGCTCCTGTCAAAGGACAGCAAAAGTCGTCCGTTCTGCAGCAGTGGAGTGGGCTACTACTGAAGACATCGACAGCCCGGGAACAACCAAGAGAGTGTATCTGCCGTTGCGTAGATACACCATCCTGAATGCTTAGGCGATATGGAGGCCTCCGTCGTTAAAAAGAATGCCGGGTTTCTCTCGCTTACTGGGGCATATGATGGATGTGGCAGTACAAGCAGACTCTCCTACTCCTTATCAGCTGGGGCACTCAAGACAGCTACCTTATCTGAAAGCTTAGAGAAGACTTACTCTATGCGAACTTGATCACAAGAAGATCGGGAGAGGGTATCATGCCATAATACCCCAGACCCCAGGACTCAAGTTGCCTTGAAACAGTTTCACTGCCACGGTTGATATGTACCGTCTATAAAACAGCTCAACTAGAGTCACTTGGCTACTTTTCTGTCAATAAGTTGCCACGGCAGTAAACTGGAGGCTCTCCATCATGATCATGCGGCCCTGATAACTACTTAGTTATCGGTTCGCAAGGGTGTACTCCGGGAATGTTTACTCTGCAAACCTCGAATCCTGCTAATCAAGGCTACTAACATGAGGGAGTAGAGAGATATAGGAAACGGAATCGCCAATACTCAGGGATAGACGAGCTGATTCCGTCGAAACTCCGACGGTGAAGTTGAAGTCGAGCGTCGACAAGCATCTACGGATACACTGCATGATGGCGGGGTAACTAGTTAGCTGTCAGTTTATATAAACGTCGTTCTATCTCTATCTCCAGGCCTTATTATTCGAACTTCAATTTCAACTTCAGCCTTGTAGATATAAGTATTCCATCCACAGTGACCAAATAACCATCGCACGGCTCCTCCAATATGGCAGACTTTCCCACCTTGAAGCCGGCATTCACCATGCAGGTAGTTATAACTGCCCTTCCCAGCGCTACAGATACATCTGACCACCGCATGCATCCACCATTATATAGGTCTTGATTGACCCTCCAGTGAACGTCGGTATGCATCAGAAGCTTAAGCCCGTCCGTCTGTATGGATGCTGAAGCCAGCATGGAGTGCTAACATCACCAACAATAGGAAGCACCGCGAAGAACTGCAACTTCGTAGTCACGGTGCGTCTCATGGCTTGCTCAAACTTTGGCCTGGCTGCAGGTGAAATGTTTGCGTAGCTGAAGCTGTCTGTCTCTAGCCCATGGTCGGCGGCACCGTCAAGAGCGAGCCTGGTTTCTTGCCTGCTTTCAACGGCCAACTTGCTAGCAATGGCAATGATTATATCCGTACCGACCCAGACGGTAAACGTCTACGGCTGGATGCCCATACTGTAGTCAAGTATGTCTATTCGTCCAACTTCTGAGGCGCACCAAGCTGATTGAATGTTTAAAGAACAGATACGGGAGCTGTAGGTGTTCTCGATGACCAGCTAACTAGCAGCGCCATGGCTTACTTGGTGGTAGTCTGTGTATATCAATTATACTGGAGTCGTTGACTTGACTCCCGAGATCAATGCCATTCTCACTGGCCGGGAAGAGGCAGCAAGCACCCAGTTTGGGAATATATGTATGATCCATCCACTTCCCTTGGAAAAATAAATCAATGGCGGAAACTCGCTAACAGATCCCCCTTTCAAGTCACTACCCTTAAGTTCGAGGTTAGTTGATCCCCTTTCCCCGGCTGCAGCTCAGTCACAGGCACAATTTGCTTACAGGTAAACCGTAACCTGTCTCAGAGCGGAGACGCCGATCATGCGGCCCTCGAGAACGGCATCTTCGTTGCCTCTGGTCGATTCATCTACGAGAAAGGTCAGAAGCCAATTGTAGACTATAAGGTCAGCCAGGTTTGTAAAGGTTGAGATTGGTAGACATGACAGTCCCCTCCCGAGTCTGTCGGAGGGCAAGCATGAGACAACAACCATTCAATTGCCTTATTCATTAATCGGAAGAGCATACATGTCCAAAGCCAAACCTGTATATAGTTTTGTATTCAACCGAAACCTCCAAGTCGTCCCAAATTTTTAGTCATAGCAAAGGCGAGCGCTCATTTTGCTCCTGCTCCTCGTCTTCCTCTGGTATAGTTTCTGGCGCTCTGTGCTCCTGTCCTTGTCCCATCCAGTTCGAAATACCGCCTACAAGGCCACGAAGCGCTCCCCCTATGCCTTCTCCGCCTCCCTCTTCCCCAAACTGGGTGCCCCCATACCCTCCACTGGCCCCGTAGCTATCGCCTCCAGGCTGCTCGTCTCCTCCCTCCTGCTGCTGCTGTTCCTCGTCGTCCTTCTTCGCCATCCACATCTGGTAAGCAAGGTATGCAACAACCACCAGAAGCAGTGTACCTATCACCGAGACAATGCAGGTGAGGAACGTAGCGGAGCTAACCGCACATCCGAATGGACGGGTACGTATCTCCCACCTCTCTTTAGTGCCGAGTGGGCATATCGAGCTGTTTGTCAGGGGAGCAAGGAGAGGGAAGGGAGAAGTATTCGGCACGCAGGTAGACGACTATGCAAGCAAAGTCAGCTATGCGGAAGTATCAACCAGGAGAGGATACGTTAGGCCGTGAAACGCATCTCGAGCGCTGAATGAAGGGTATATATTCTGAGCAAGGCGTATATATATATATATCAGAAGAAAATCCTCCAGTACATACAAATGCGCACCAACTGCAAAAATCCGCAGCACGAAGACAGCTGCCGCAGTCCTGGTTCCGCCAGCAGAACGGTAGGAGGTCGCCCTGTTTGCGCTCTTCGTAGAACTGCTCGACGGCCATAGCGATGCCATTGGCGGCAGTCATGTCGGTTTTCATCTGTGTACTGAGCGTGATAAGGCTGCGACGCCTTCCTTGCTGCGCTACTTAGCTCTTAAACAGTGGCGAAATAGGTGCAATCGTCTGGTCGACGAGGCAGAAGATGAGGAGTTTGTTCCATGGCCTTTTTTGTCCTGTTTCTTTTCTTTTCTCTTGCAGGCTGGATGTTTACACAAGCTGAACAGCGATTCCATACTTGCATGCATGCATGCCAAGGGCCCTTTTTTCAAGCAAGGGAGTCAAGTTGGTTGGCTGCCTGGAGAAAATTCGTGCATAAAGGGCTTGATACCGGCCAGTAAAGCGCCGAATATGCTGCGCTGTCAGGCAGAAGAGGTTTTACCCTGGTGCTTCATGGTCGATCTGTAACTTTATATGACATGGACGGGTAGGGGGGATGCGATACTTAGATATATCAATATATTGAGACTTGACCTCTAGCAGACAGACATTCATTACTTGACCAGGATAGAGAGAAGAAAAGTGGTAGTGAAAAACGTAGATATCATCACGCAAGTAAACAATGCAAATAGGTTAAGGCTGGCTGGCTGTTTGATAAACAGAACAGCCCATAGATGAAGGTATATTAGAATACGTTGATGCGATCTCTTTTGGCAGCCGTCCAATCGGCCCGGCCAAAGGGATCTATCAACTATCCTGGCGTTCGTTTTTTATTCCACATAAAATAAACCCATTGCGTTGCTCATCTCATAGTACGCCGATAGAAAGACCGGATAGGAATTAAACGACTCTCTTAACCTGTACATATGAATGAATTAGCTCCGATATATCTAGGTATATACGGGGAAAGGGACAAGGTACCTCGAAGAACCGCTTGAGCCACCATACTTGGAAGATGCCGTTTGCAATCAGGACAGCAAGCTGGAAGAGACTCCACCATTTCACTCGCGAGTTTGTGCTCTCCGCGGTGTTACGGTGGGTACGTTCACGGACAATGATGTATGATTGCTCGTCCTTAACCTGGGCGAGCTCGTCGGAGAGTCTCATTACTGCACAGCAAAGGTCAGCCAACTATCCACATCTTCCGCGTGTAAGAAAAAGTTGAGTGCGTACCCTCGGCCTCTAGAGGGTCAGACGGGTGTTCACTGGCAGGCACGTAGACAGTTCCATGCACGTTGAATGTCACCTCCTTGCTGTTCGACGACCAGGCCTCGTTGCCAAAGCAGTAGACATACTTTCCATCCCGTTTGGCGGTAAACGTGAACTCGTCGGAGGAAATCGAATTCTTGCTGTGAATCTTGTGGCCGGCGGGATCCTCAACCTGCATTTCATCAACGAGTTAGCCTGCATGTCCACTGCTGCTGTATATCTAGATTTCTCCCATTTCTGCCCCTTCTGGCCAGTTTGTCTGTCCATTTGGCGACCAAGGTATCAACGCACCCAGAAATTAATGTCGAGGTTTCCGCTCCCGCCAAACTCGGTGTCTCCCGTCTGGAAAACCACGCTCATCTTATCGTCGACATGGAGGTTCTCGAAGAAACACTCCCTCGAATGCGCCTTGAGTGGAATGTTGTGTGCTGTCACGGCACCTATGCAGAGCAGGGCGGACACTGCGAGAGAGGAAAAGGCAAGCTTCATGGCGGCGCAGGGAGGTCGAACAAGGGACAATTAAGAGGAAGACACGGTGAGATACAGCCTGTTAGACGCCGTAACCTGTGCTATGCGGCCGTCGAGTCGGGGGTTGAGGATGTTTTCTTGCTTGTCTTCGTCGTCGTCCTTCGTCGTTCGTCCTTCTTTTTTGCGTGTCCAGAAGCGCACGGACCACATACGCAATTCTGGGCGCAGGAGAGAGATAGCAAGAGGCAGCAAAAGAGAGTAAAAGTGAATACTCCGTAGACGACGATGAGGTTGACAGGTGAATAGCAGCTAGATGGACAGATATAGGATGGCTGAAGCTATTTTACGGCATATACAGAGCTGGAAGTCTAGAATGTTTTTCGAGAGTGCTTCCGCTGGCCCAGAGTGACTGCCTGCTAGTTATTTAGATCGAGGAACTTCCCTTCACCCTCCTCGCTACATCAATAGCCGCTCAAACACCGTCGCTGCATACAATTTTACAGCATTAGACTGACATGGTACAAGACGAAGGAGAACAGCCTTGAACATGGCCCCCAAAGCGCGAAACGTACCGGGACAGGATATTAGGATGTCATTTGGCGATGTCTTCAAGAGCAGCAAGGCGCTCAAGGCAGAGAGAGAGCTGGTGGCCAGGAAGGCAAGTCGTTCAACCGCTGCATAGACGGGGAACATCAGCTAACAGGCAAGCAGAGAGCGCAGCTCAAGGCCGAGAGCAAGAGACTAGCCGAACTGAACGCAGCGATGGCACCATACACCAAGGTTCAGGAGGCAAAGAACAGCAGCGGTCAGGCAGCAGGGCCTCCAGGGCCTCCACCAGCCGTAGTCCCTCCTCCGCCTGCTAATCTACCACCAGGGACCATTCAGCAAAAGCCTGAGGCCGCTGTAGTCCCAGCTATTGTGGTCCGGGACTGGACAGACGAGGACAACGCCCAGTTGAAGGCGCTGAAGGAGGACAACATCAGCTGGCGGAAGATCGCGGAGACGATGAACTGGCCGGTCCACGAGCTTAAAGAACGATGGCGAGCCATCAAGCCTGAGCCGCCGAAGAAGCCGCAGCCAGAGCCAGGAAAGGTCAAACAAGACGGCGTTCAGGAGAAGAGAGTCGTGTTTACGGAGTCAGGCGATGAGAAAAAGGTATTTATGCGCCCCCCCCTTTTTTCCCCCTTTGAATCCGTCCACCCTTTAAATTATTCTTATCCACACGTCTCTGCAATGCCGTGGCCAGCTAACGACTTAGCAGGGCAAAGAAGCCCCAAAGGTGGTATATGCAGATGAAAGTCTGAGCACAGAGGAGGCTGTTCTGCTCAGCAAGCTTGCGGACAAGTACGACAAGGAGATGTGGTTACGCATCTGCTCCAAGTTCTTTGACAAGACCGGCAAGCGACTTGATCCAGACGAGGCCAGACGGCACATCCGTCCGTCGTAAGCCACCGTCACGGCCACGACTGCGGATACCAAGACGGCGCTATGCAGGTACCGTGTTTAGCGAGCCTTATTAGCTCCTCGATTCTACCCTGATCTCGTCGATATAAGTGTGTCCTGTCCAACGCTGCTGCCACCTCGACCTCTCTTATCTCAGACAGCGCCCTACCCCAGCATCCAATGGCCCCCTATCCTGTCCGTATAAACACATGTTCGCACCCTGGTCCACTCAGCCCACTCTCCCCCCCCTAAAAGTCCAGCTTTCAGGGGGCAAAAAGAAACCAAAAAAAGTCTGGGCCTGCGGATGTTTCATGACTAAGCAGCGCCCTTTTTCTCTGGTTCGACTCCGGGAATTTTTTTGACGAAGACAAGGACGAGGAAGATCCATTAAGTTCTTTCGCTGCCGTCGTCATATAAAACTCTGGAGTTTGCCTCTCGACCTTGCTTTTCCCTCTCCTCCCTCCAATTCCTGTCGTTACACTCGACACCGTTAGCAACAACCCCTCTTTCAACTCGACACCTGGATACACCACCAACATAGGACGATAAAGGATGCGTTTCTCGACTGCCCTCTCGCTGGCTCTGGCGGTCAGCCCGGCTGCCGTCTTCGCTGCCGGCAACTTGGGGTTCTCTCTAGGCGTGAAGAAGCCCGATGGTAAATGCAAGGACCGGGCCGACTTTGAGAAGGACTTTGACACCCTCAAGGCTCACGGCACCACTGTCAGGACATACGCGGCTGCTGACTGCGGCAGCGCTTCTCTCATCCTCCCAGCGGCTAAGTCAAAGGGCTTCAAGGTGGTTCTCGGTATCTGGTAAGTCTCCATGAAAAGGATGGCCGTTCTGCTCTGATAATGATGACGCTAACGGCTTCAGGCCTGATGTTGAGGAGTCATACAAAGCCGATGTAGAAGCCCTGAAGAAGGCTGTCCCAGGCAACGAAGATGTCGTTGCTGCCATCACCGTTGGCTCTGAGACGCTCTATCGCGGCAACTTCACTGGTCCAGAGCTACTCAAAAAGATTAACGAGGTCCAGAAGGTGTTCCCCAAACTCACGATCGGCACTGCAGACAGCTGGAACAAGTACGCCGACGGTACTGCTGATGCCCTGATCGAGGGTGGCGTCAAGTACTTGTACGTGTCTTCCCATTTTTCCGTCTGTGGTCTCTCATGCTTGAACCAAATGTTAACACCAAATGTAGGTTGGTCAACGCCTTTGCATTCTGGCAGGGCAAGGCCATCGAGCAGGCCCCCAAAACTCTCTTCGACGACTTGGTCGGGGCTGCTAAGCGTATTGCCGACAAAGCCCCCAAGGGCTCGAGTCCCTACGTTGCCATCGGTGAAACCGGCTGGCCTACTGGTTCGTCCATCCGTACCCTCCTCGACTATCGCATAATTATACCTTACTAACACCTATATTATCTAGACGGCGGTACCGACTACGGCGCGGCAAAGGCTGGCACCAAGAACGCCGAGAAATTCTACAAGGAGGGTGTCTGCGCCATGCTCGCCTGGGGTGTAGACGTCTTCTACTTCGAGGCCTTCGACGAGCCATGGAAGCCCAAGAGCATCGGCGACAACGGCAATGCCGCTGACGAGACCCACTGGGGCATGTACACTGCTGACCGCAAGGCCAAGTTTAACGCCGACTGCAAGGTCAATAAGAAGAAGGACTAGGCTTGGTCTCTCAACTAGTCTAATCGTTAATCCTTAATTGTTGTTGTTGTATATCTGCATAGCTTGGCCATGGACATACACCGGTTCTCTTACCTCACCTTCTCTTCGTCTCATATACTTCGTCTGCTCTATCTGCTTTCTAATTACCAACATGAGTGCAAATATCAATATCAACATCGTCTTCCCGACCTCTTTTCAAGTCTCTTTTCTCCCTTTAGCTATCGTCCTCCACGGCTTCAGCCCCCTTTTCGCGTCTTAGTAAGAAATAATCAACGTTAGTTAGTTAGCGTCGCGAACACCAAAAAAAAAAAAAAAAAAAAAAAAAAAGGAAAAAGAAAATAATAATAAGAATGATAATTTTGGCTTCTCGTTTTTGACATCGACAAAACCTCAACTTCTTAACGCTCAGCTTTTCTTCTTCTTCTTCTTCTTCTTCTTCTTCTCTTGTTTTCTTCTTTGCGTCTTCGTTTCCCGTCGCTTTCCTCATCGCGTTCGACATCCCTCTCCGTCGGACGATCCGGCCTCGAGAAGACCCGAAGACCAAAAAGCGGCCCTCGTTCGTGAGCCATGGTTCGTTCCCTGGGCTAAACCACGGTTCCGACAAACTACACCAAGCACAAGGGGGAAAAAGGGGGGTGAAGAGACGACGTGTTTACTTGTCTGTGCGGTTCTCGTTCGGTTTATATATATATTAATATACATATATATATTCTCGGGCGTCAGTTTCGACGGTTGCTGGCTGGCAGCGACAGCTCCTCTGTACTACTGCGACCCTGCTACGCTTCTACAGCCAACGGCAGCACCAGGGCCGTTGAGTTCTATGCGTCAAGATTCCGGCGGACATCGAACGCGGCGAGCTTGTGCTTGCTGCATCAGACAAGACGGACAGTAAGATATCTTGACTATTATTATTATTATTATTTTCCTGCGGCGTTGAAGCGACAGTTACTGTTCCTTTCTTCGACGCCGGCGTACAATGGCATTGGCTGCGTGTGACTGACGTGTGCATCACCTGTAGGCCCAACTCTCGCAGTCAATTCTCCCAATCCCGTTATCCTGCAGCCGTCCCTCCACCGCGAAGACGACGAGGGTGAAGTCGAGCGGGAACATACGCTGACACTGCCACTGCGCCGGTCCGTCACTCCAGGTGCGGTCTCGAGCATCGCGGCAGGCACCTCGCTTGCTGTCCCCTCCGCAGGAGGATATCGCGGCCCAACCTCGGACGCGCAGTCGTCGACCTTTTCGCCAGACAACAAGCGGACAGACGCCAGTGCCTACTATACGGCCGCCTGGGGGTCCCCCTACGCAACGCCCAGCTCACGGAGCGTCTCCTGGCAGCTGAGGAGCAGACAGGGCGATTTCGAGTCTGAACTTGACCTCGAGAATTCGCCCTTCTCCATCCGTACGACCGCTCGTGGTGAGGAGCAGCTGTTGCCGGACTCCGCTAGCCAGACCGGTATCGTACCCTTTCCTGAACTCACCTCGACCTTGTTCGAACGGGACCTGCAGCCTGAGAGCAGCGTCAGTCGGCACCGCGGGAAGTCCATCAAGGATTTCACGCAGGATTGGATCAATCAGTACCTGACGGGGAAGCCTCGCTCGGAACGGACGAATTGGTTGAGTGACGACTCAGGAGACAGCGACGTCGGTTCGTTTCTCACCGCATACCAGCAGCGTGTTGACGGTTCGGAAGGCTGGCTTGATCTTGACGACGACGACGACGACGACGACAACGCCAACAACAACAACTACTACAAGGAAGATCTTCTCAAGACGCCCACTGCGTCAAGCTTGCTCAAGGGGAAGAGACCAGAGTTTGGCTGGAAGTCCCGGCCTGCTCATCTCAGGGCAAAGCACGCTCCCAAGGCGAGCACGGCCACCCTGAAACAGTCCGACTTTTGGGATTTTGGCCAGGACCCTGAACCATCGTCCCGGTCCCAGTCTCGCTCTCAATCCCGGTCTCAATCTCAATCGAGATCTCATTCACCTGCCAGATCCCAATCCCAGTCTGAAGCCTGCGACCAGGACTGCGCTTCCGTCACCATGTCAAACCTCGAGCCACTCACCATACCGGAAGTGCGTCCGCCTCCACAACAACATACTTATGTCTCGCCCACAGATAAGCCTCTCCCTCTCCCTCCAACACCGGTGGAAGACGCACTAGATAAGCCTCTGCCTAGTGGGCCAAAAGAGACCATTCGTACCGCTCCAGCCTTCCTACGGCCCAAAAAGAAAGTCGCCTGGCGTGGAAAGCAATGCATCATCGCACTCCCTCTGGAGGATAGCCGTGGATCGGCCGAAGGGGGGAAACGACTTCTAACACCTGCCGACGTGGAGCAGATCTTGGATAGCTGGGAAGAAAAAGGATACGATGTTCGAGGAACTGGCCGCGGAGAACCGGTCACAGTCGATCTGCAGAATCGCCAGACCCATCCTGATCCTGCAGACACCCGCCGGGAACTCGAAGAAAAACAGTTCCATGTCAGTTTCCCAGATCAGTCCGTTTGGGAAGAGTATGTCGATTTCTTAAAAGAAGAGAAACTTCGTGCTCTCGGCGTCAGTCTGGGAGATCCAGAGCCCAACCCCATCATGTCTCCTACGCCGGGAGCCATGAGCCGCAACTCTTCTCAGATGCCAATGCTACCTGGACATACCATCTCTCCTCCCGTCCCTACCTCCTCTGCTGGCAGCAACCATCTGAACATGATGCAGAACCCTTTCTCTCCGGCTTTCAACCAATCCACGAAGGCAACTTCCAACATCAGTTCAATGAACTCGCCTGCATCACCCTTTGGATTCCATCCCGAATCTCCCTTTCAGCAATTCCAGCCGGTGTATGGGAATGAAACAAACTATCCATTCTTGCCATTCCAGCCTACTCCTCCGGCACACGGCACTCATACTCCACAGAATCTTTATGGTATAAGGCCAAATGGCATCACTCCCACCAACATAGGCAACATGCCCAACCTAGGTTCTCTGCTGCACTCTGTCTCACCCATACTCGATGAGTCGAAGCAGTACCCTGGCATGGCCAGTATGCTACCCCATTCACACTTTAACAACCCATATGGTGTTAGCACACCACAGGGCCGCATGAATGAATATGAAAACACCATGCATCACCAGCCCATGGATGAACCAAACGTTGAAATGGAAGGGGAAGCAGATACCACCCTTCAACCAACCCATTCTGGTCCTGAAATCGCCCATCCAACCCCTCGAGGCCACCGACACAATGTAAGTGAGACTCTGCAAAAGGGGGTTGAAAGGGACTACCAAATGGAGAATCCTGTACTCGAGGATGAGCCGAGAGTGGAGGATAACTTGATGAATTCTCGATGGACTGCACCTGAACAACAGATGGGCCAACAGCATTCTTTCTTCCCGTCTGAATCGATCAACCAGTCCAGTCAACTCCAACAACATATTTTCAATGAGCAACAAGCTCACAAGTCTCACATTGAGGAAGAGGCATCTGATCTTGAAACAAATCCCAGTATCAAGGATGTCCGCTCCCCCGTGGATGACTACCACACTCACCAGGCCAAACAAAGCACTGGCTCAACATTCATCCCAGGACATAAGTCCACTTCCTCCATTTCAAAGCTCAACGTCGCTGCCAAGGCATTCGACCCTTCCATATCCTCCTTCTCCCCAACCAACTTCTCATTCATGCCCAATAATACCTTCCAGCCAACCTTCAGCAGCTTTCATCCACGGCCTGCTTTCAACCAGGATGTGCCGCAAAGTGTTTCCCACAGCGCACATTCCAGCGGTTTCAACGTTGAAGCGCCAGCATTCGCTCCAATCCAGAAACCTCAAGAACCAATCTCCACTCCGAGTAACTTCAAGTTCTCTTCCGCCACCTTCAATGTTGCGGCGCCAGTGTTTAATCCCGGAACAAGCTTCACTCTTCCCTCATCTGAACAGAAACCTTCTCCATCAGGTCCACGAACTAAGATATTCGATAACTTTGATCCGGCAGCAATTATCCCACCTACAAAGGCGTCCAAAGCCATTCCTATTGTGCGTCCAGGGGACAGAAAAGAGAGCAATGACCAACCTGATGGCGATGCATCTGGTAGATTTGGCGCTCAGGGCCGAGAAAAACGGGCTCGTCGCGTCGAAAGTCATGGCGGTGACCATAGCGACACTACTCGTGAACTTATGTTTACCATGTCACCTGCTGCTGCGGCCGATTCCAAACGCACTGCTACTCTCATTGAAGACAGTGATGAGGTACCTCCTGAAATAGCTGCGAACCGCAAGAGGACAGAAGAGGAGATCATCGAGACTATTCTGTCCGCGCATGACGATGATCTTGAAGAAGTGGAAGAAGGTGAAATTGTTGAAGAAAACGACGATATCAAGCAGTTTGAGTTCAAAAACAAAGAAGATGCTGCTGCATTCAATGCTGCTCATCCTTCTATTCTTGCAGATGAGAAGATTGCCGACGACCAGGAGACTTTAGAGTCTCAGCCCGCGCAACCTGAAGTCGGAGCAGATAAAGATGCTGCTGTTGACCAAGAGGAACAAGATACCATTGTTGAAGGGGATGATCAAGAAGAGCACGAGTCACTGGCGGAAAATATCGCTGATCAACCCAAGACCTCGGTGCTCAAACCTACTGCCAAGCCATTCGAGTTCATATCAAGCAAGCCTCCAGTGTTGAAGCCTATTTCCCCAGTTGCATCACCCCTACAGACTCCTATTTCCAAGCCAAAGAAACAAGGCCTCTACGCTTCACGATACGCTGTTTCCGAACCTGATTCTCCTGAGCCTGTCAGAAGCCAGAGCGCTCTTACAGCTAGTCTCAAGGCAGCTGAACAAGCTGAAGAGGTTGAAGAGGATGAGAAACCCACTGTTGAGGGCGCCAATTCCTCAGATGAAGATGAAATTGATGCTGTCATGAAACAGCTCAACGACGGCGACTCAAGTGTTGGTGTTGAGAGACGGGAATCTCCTTCGAAACCTGTCTTCCAAACTTCTTCTGCTAATAACTCAGTGTCCAACCTCGCACAAAGCCAAGTTTCTCGCAGTGACGCTCCTAGCCCCTGCCTGCTAGACGAGCCGCCATTTGAGCAGGAAAGCCCCGAGGTACCAACATATGAACGTACTCAGCCTCCGTCTGCTCCTCTAGTGCAACGCAAGCCAGCAGTCGGCGGCCCACCTTCTATCCGTCAACTAAACACTCAACCGCAGGATCACATCAGTGACTGGGATGATGCAATTCTATCTGGTGACGATCTAGAACTTCGACAGAGAGCACCATTCTTCGAAACCCATGTTAAAGACATAGTTCGGTCTTCGATGGGAGACCATCTTGCTCCCATCGAGCGAAGCTTGTCTGCCATCCAACTAGCGATTTCACAGAATCCCTCATATAAACCTCGTTCAACAAGGGTGGAGCATAGCGACGCTGATGACGAGGATGATGAAGATGATGGCGATCATCGACCCCGGTCTCCTCGAAATAAGCATGATAAGCTCGCTGTGAGAATCAAGGCCATTGTTTCTGAAGCACTGGCCACACACCGCCCAACTCCTGTGCCAGAGCCAGCTCCAAAGGTTGATCTGTCCGAAGTAACCTCCACGCTTGCCGAAATGAAAGCTGCCATTGCCTTGGTATCGCAACAGCAAGGTCAGACAGATGGCATCCGAGATATCATCTCACAAAGCATCTCGGACCATCCAGCTCTCAAGGCCAAGGAGGCAGTCGTCGAGGAGAAGCCTGACCTGGCTCCAGAAATGGAGAAGCTTAAACTACAGGTTGAGGGGCTGCAGAGCATGCTTCGACTAGCTGATGAGCGCGCTGAGAACGAGTACAATGCTCGACGAGCTGCCCAGGATGCTCTAGCTCTGGCTCAACAACGATCGGAGGCTGCTGAGCAGGGTATTATGGCTGAACGCGAAGCTAAGGCCGCCGCTGAGGAGGCTTTGGAATTGGTCAAGAGCCAGCATCTGTCTCAAACCCAGAAGATTGAACAGCATTCTAGGGACCTTCAAGAGCAACAGGAGATGATGCGTCTTACTCTTTCAGAACTATCGAACAAGAACATCGATCTTCAAGGCACCCTAGATGAATACAGAACAAGCGCGGACCAAGCTCGAGCAGAGAAGGAGAGGTTCGAAGAAGAAAATAATGATCTTCTTCGTACCATTGAGATTCTTAAGATTCAGACCGATGAAGGCACGGACGTCAAGCAGAAACTGCGCGAGAGATTTGAGAAACTACAAGGAGATATGACTTCGCTTATCAAGAATATTGCCAATGAACAAGCTGAATGGAGGAAGAAGGAAGTCGACGCTAACATCAAATACAATACCCTAAAGGCTGAGTTTGACCGTGAGCATAAACAGCGACAGAAATTGGAACTCCACATTAGCGATCTTGAGCAGAAGGAGATGGAAGCCACGAAACTGAGATTTATCTTAGACCAGTCTCAGAACGAAAATGATAAGCTTGAGGCACTGCTGATGAAAGTTCGACAGGAGAGTCACGACCACCAAGCCAGAGCTGCCCAATTTGAACGTGAAGCCAAGGCGGCGATTGAGAATAGCCACTTTGAAGCTGAACGTGTAAGAGCATTGCTAGAAACGGATCTCAGTGCCGCTCATCATCAAGTCAACTTCGTTCGAACAGAGCTGGAGGCTCAAATCTCGAACGTACAGAGCCTTCTCGACAATGCTAAGATGGACTCCGAAACTGCCAAGGCAAGATACGAACTCTTGCTTGCAGAAGCTAGAGATTCCAAACTTGCCGCTCTTCATGATGCTGCTGAGTCCAAGGAAGTGGCCATCCAAGATCAACGCCGCTTGCACGAGCGTACCCTCAACGACCTCCGGGAACGACACGCTCGTGCTATGCACAACACTTCTGAGGATAGACAACGTGATGAAGCCCATTACATGGAAGTCGTTGCTCTGCGTGATGAGAAGATTGAGCACCTTCAGGAGAGGGTAGCAAGTCTTGAGGAGAAGCTCGAAATTGCCAAGTCTGCCGCCCGGGCTGCTGCAGAGGCTGCTCAGACTGCTAAGGCCGCTCCAGCGCCTCAGCAGGCGGTTCAAACGACCTCTCCGTCAATGACTTATGCTCAAGGATCTGAAGTTCCCGATAAGATCTCACCACAGGCGTTGCGGGAATCGATCATGGTATTGCAAGACCAGCTACAACAACGTGAAGGACGAATTGAAGAACTCGAACAAGAGCTGTCTACCATTGACAGGGATGCTCCTGCGAAGATCAAGGAGAAGGAAACAGAAATTAACTGGCTCCGTGAATTACTAAGTGTCCGCCTTGATGATCTCCGAGATCTCATCCGAGCCGTCTCACAGCCATCATTCGATCAGCACACGGTCCGTGATGCTGCAATTCGCCTTCGAGCAAACCTGCAGATGCAACAGCAGGAAAAAGAGAGGGCTATGTCCGGAGGCAATAGCCAGTTTCCTAGCATAGCATCGCTTACCAGCCTTGCGTCCTCCCCTCGTGCATTGCCGCTAGCTGCAGCTGCAGCGTGGGGGAAATGGCGTAAGGGGAATGGCGGCGGCAGCAACAACAACAATAATTCGGCACCCACGGCATCTTCAAGCAACAGTAGCCACAACGATGACCAGCTCACGCCGTCCAAGCCGCCCAAGCCGGCGCTGACAGCATCTCAAGGCTTTCTCTCTGGACTTATGACGCCCCCTAGCTCAAATACACGTGGCCCGCCTGTCGTGCCGCCCGCCCCGATAGGACGACGAACGTATGCCGAAACCCGGCCGCTACGAGGGCAGAATCCGGGCATCCGAAGATTATCCAGCCGCCAACTAGAAAACATTATGCCTCCCACGACGCCACCATTGCTACGCAATTCAAGCTACGACCATGATGCCGAAACAATGCATTATGGCGCCAGCAGCTCGACAGACGACAATGACAATGACAGTGTCATTGGCGGCCTAATTGGGCGAGAAACTGGCACCCGATCTATCGAAGGACCATTTGGTCCTGAGATATAAACTTTCAATGACTTTTTATTTCTCATTTCTCATTTTTTTTAACTTTCATTTTCATTGATCTATTTTTTTGGCCCCTTTCCTTACTCATATACTGTTCCATGTTTTTAAAATCTTATACCAGCACATTTTTCCAATTTCACTTCCCTCTCCACACCCCTTCCTTCCACTCTAATACACCTCTTTGGATTTGGACCCTTTTTGCATAGCGATTACGATCTTTCCACCCTTCTCAACACCCAGTTTACCTTATATATTTAATTTCCCAATGGTTATTTATTTATTTATTTCCTTTGTTCTTTTACGGCTCTCCTTTTTAGAATTTGTGATACCGACTCTGCTTTCCCCCTTACTGTTATTCTTCTCTCTGTATAACTAATTATTCACGTCCATCGTTTATCTCTCCTCCATTTCACCCATCTCTCCTTTTTACCTCCTTCGTCGTCCGTCACTTGACGGCAGCCTAATGCTGGAAATGCTTGGGTCCTCTGTAGTTCATTGCCTCCCAAAGTAACTAGCCCATAGCAGACAAAAGAAGTAGTATTTGACATCATTCTCCAGATGGCGGGATACTCCTCCTACCTTAGCTCCATATACATAGGTCTTCCAAGTTGCACGCACTGCCCAACTGTGCGCTGTATCTCGAGCACGCCCCTGCCCATCTACTCTGTATAGTTATTGACAACTTGAGGTTGTTGCGTTGGATTGAGCGGCTCCTCGCGCTGAACCTTGACAAGCGGGCAACAAGGTTAAGTTTACGATCAAGTGGGTCTTTGACGTCAATGACGGTTAGTGGTTCAGTTTTAACATTTTATTATTTCCTTACTGCTGACAGTGACATTAACTATGACGTTCCTGGGCATGGGCCTTAAGAATCTGATAATCCGCCTTAGATTCTAACTAAATAGAAGCTGTAGCTATCATCGCTGGAATGAAATTCAGGTAAACATAACTAATTGAGATCTAAAGAAAACTAGTTAACCGAACATTAAAAAAAAAAAAAAAAAAAAAATTTCAAGTGCTTGAAGAAAAAAGTCTAAAATAACATGAAAGTAGAGGTGATATCAAGTACGACTGTCTCTATGAAACTATTTAAAATTCACGAAAAGCTAAATCCTAGTATTATCTTTGGTTAGCCAGTGGCGAAAAAGGAATCGCTTCTGTGACGACGCCAGAAATCCGCACGCTCATGCCATATCGAAGGGAGGAACCAACCGCCCCATTGTTCCAATACCGACACCGAGAACTCCCATGAAATTTCATTAAGAAAATCTTCTCCCCAGATAGTCAATTGTCCACGGTCGTCAATGTCACATGCAAACGTACAGACATCTTCTAAGAACGCAGCCACCATAGCAGGGTCTGATCTTAGCAGCACGTCTCTTAGTGATGGTGACGGTATGAGGTCGACGTACACATTATGTGGAACTTGGAGTTGCAGAGTCGTTGGTTGTAGTGATAGAGGAAGGGAGGGACCCAGTCTTGCGAGGGTGAGAAAATGCATTCGGCTATCGAGTTGCGTTCCATCCACGACAAGGCTCAAGACCGGGTGAAAGAGTAAGTGTAGATAGCTGCGGATCCGGTTGATATCGTACGGAGTAAAAATGCATAATCGGTTAGGTAACCTGTTAAGCTCATGTATGGAGCTGCTAGTGGGGAGTGCAGTGTTGGGAGGCGCTTCAGGGGCCCCGGGAAAGTATGCATTGGAGGTGGAGTCGTCCATAGTTATCAGGGAGCTCAGTTCTCCTGAGCTGGAGTGTGATGGGACCCTAACTGAGAGCATTGAAGGAGAACTGCAGCTCGACCGTAGCCTTGACAACGACTCATTTTCCCTCTGAAGTTCCAAGTTCTCCTGTCGCAGCCGCTCTATCATATCCGTCTGACTTGAGATCCGTTCATTTTGTGCTCGCTCAAGGTTCCTGATATGTTCCTTTCGCCGCTGCCCTAGAGAACTGTTAATAGTTGCTATTTTCGGAGCCCTTAGAAACTCACTAAATATCCGCTGAGCATTTCGGTTGTATTCTCTCCTTCTAGCATCTTTCTCCCCAGCTCCCGCTTGAGACATGTTCCTTCTTTTTTGTTTGTAAACGTTTTGTGCAGGAGTTCTAACCGCACAATTTCATTCCCTGGATGTCCAAGAGCAATAGGTGGATGCCATGATGGTTCTATATATAACCAAGCCATGGCCCAGGGGGTTAAATGACTCTTCATCCTTTCATATTCGTCCGAGCCTCGGAGTACAGCAAAGGGGGTCAGGTTGAGCCTCGAATAGAAGAGTATAGAAAGCAATAGCTATTGACAATCAACAGTAAATCATCAGCTCCCTTATTCAGCCCGATTCTTGAGCCACAGCCGTTGAAAACTCCCACTGTCCTAAACAGGTCGATCATCCACTCCGCTGAACCCCTTCGCCTCCTGCGGCATATATCTGTCTTGACAAGATGTGTCGTGGGGGTGCAGATGCAGGGAGAACCGCACATGAATCAACAAGCCGTTTAGCCGTCGGACGTTTGTCAACTAATGGTGAAAGCCTTAAACCCGTCCACCAGTGGGTTCGATACTCTGGCATGGTCAACTAACTCTCCGTTGGATACATAGTTACGGACGAACTAAGCAGGCTGGAGATTACATGACCCACTGCACAACAAGCCATCAACGGGCATGGGCTCCTGGATGCATGTATATGCATGCCCAGGAGTACATAATAACTTCTTGCTTTCCGATCATATTGGACAACAAGGAAAGGTCACGCGTACTCCTCGATCTTGTTAGTTATTTCAGCCACAGTCAGGGTAGTTATATCTAGTTAACTAACTACTCTGGTGGTGCGCTGGAAGCCCCATTCCAAACATAGAACACACGTAACTAGTACATCGGCATGACCCTATAAAATTGAGCACCAGAACTGTCAAGAAAGAACATTTGATTGTTTCGACTGTACCAGCACTGGAGTCACAAGCGGCTGACGTGGCTGGGGCCAGCGTACATTTGAGGTTGATGTAGTCCCTTGGCCTGCAGGAAACCATGTAGTTAACTCTCGCTCAAGGCTGCATTGCGGCTCCAGTTCGAGATTACTACTACGTGTCTGTGAAGCCACAGCCTTTTTATAACTATTTGTATCTGTACTAGGATGGTATTTGTTCCTTCATTTATACGTTAGTATTATATTGTTGCGTCTCCTGAAAGCCTGAAATTATTAATCGCTGCCTTCTTCGTTGCTGTTCTTCTTACTGTCCTTGCCGCTGTCCTTGTTGTCGTCCTTCGGTGGGTCGAGAAGCCTCTATTATCATTGACTGTACTCTAGCAGACACTGCAATACCTGTCACTTTGGAGGGTACTGGTGTGTCGAATGTCTTCCCAGTAAGCAGGGCATCAGGAGCACAAAACCGGAGATTCTTCTACCAAGAGGCATCAAAGTCGGTTTCGAAAGAAAAGAATCTATCAATACCCATAGATATCGGTTGTTCTCAACTTTATCCACCCATTTGGAATTTTCCCTTGTTCGTTTTTCGTACAAATATGTGTACACGAAACGAAAGTAGAGATATCTCTTTGTAGGGTGGTTACGGCTGAGGAATGTAAGCTCTTTGCCATTTAACTCCTATTCAAACCATTAGAATACTGAAGAGTAAATTCCCAGGGTTCCAGATTCAATATATTGAACATACATTCCACTTGTGAGTTACTTGCAAACACAGCCCACGACAGTTCTCGTAACTCTTGATTGATCAAAATGCATTTCCTTTTAGTTTCTTGGAATTCGCCCGTCAGTTGTGGGACAATAGCAATCGTGCCATTATCCGGCCCTTGCTGTATTTTTTTGTATAATTTGGGACCTGGAAGTGCATTAATCAACCAATATCATCTGTTGAGTCGAAGTTGTGCTTTACATACTATTCTTTGGGTCCTCTTAAAACAACTTCGGTCACTTTGAAAAAATAGTTCAACACACACCCCTCAAAGTCTTGGTACCAGGTATGTTTCCTTCACGGTATCTACGTCGTTCCCCTCAGTAAGATGGCGCCAAACCTTCTTCTGCCCATGGAAATTTATTGATACCCAGAGGTACTGAATAACGTTAATTCTGAACCTTTCCTGGCTCAACATTTCGTAGTCTCCGAGGGAAGAAGCTATCACAAATCGCGTTATTATGGTACTTGAATACGCCCTCTCGAGGATCTCAAGGTCTGTTTCATTGTTTTCGACTGGCGTCAATGCAAACTGACATTCATTATTGACCTCAGATTTAATAGATCAATACTGCCTTTTGATGGTCTGTAGCTATTTCTGCTCTTCAATTACAGAGGTGTACTTTTGGTGAATCCCACGCTCGGCACGTTAGGCTTTGGTCCGAATATCATCCTTTAAGCCCATTTGAAACTTGTCATAACCTGTCATAATGCTCAACGCCCGTTGTGAGTATTTCTATCTTGTTATCGAGGATTCTGACACACAGGGTGGGGTAGATCTCTAGGCAGGAGTAAAGCGGGAAATGAAATAATAGATAGGATCATGCGAGAAAGTGATACGTTAGGACGGCTTGTACCGGAATTCGCCATTCTTAGCTCTCACTCCAAAATGGCAGGTATCGCATAAAGTTTTATTGTCTTCAGTCAGTATCGTCATACCCATCCTGAAGCATCATGCTCGTCATATAATTTTGATAACGGTAATTAAATTTTTTTTTTTTAAAGAAAAAAAAAAAAAAAAAACCCCAACAGAGATCATTTTTTGTACTTAGCTTTTATCAGGCCCTCTAGATGTGTATATTCTCGACAAGCATGTTGTACTCCCATATCGACATGTGGACCCATAGCATGCGGCTCAAACCTTCGCCGTTTAGCTTTCTCTGTCCCCACTTGATTGAGCTTAACACTATCTGGCAATAGCTAGAATTGGCCTCATCGACTTTCATCGAGTATACGTAAGTACGGTAAATGTGATACATGATCATGGGTGGACGATACTTATACAGAGATAGATATTGGAGAATCTACATGAATATCATATTATCCGTTTCTCGCAGACAGGGATATTTGTCTAAAGAGAGCAGAGTTCTCAGTAACCATAGGCTGGATTTTACTTGGCTTTGTAGCTTGAATGCAATGCATAAAAGTTTTGAAAAAAGGTACGAAGTAAATTGAGTATTCTATTAAAACGAACGAACATCAAGGTGCAGTAAATTCACCCCATATTTATATTTCCCCCCTTGATCAGAAAAATCATATCCAGTGGCCAATGCCCCGCGGGTCCAGTTAACCGTACTCCTCCGAGAGAAAAATACCAACAAGAGAATCGAAAAGAAAATAACTAAAATAAAACCCAGACTCTAATACTCCGTAATGTACACCAAGGTAATGGACTAGCGCAAGAATATTGGCCACGCAAAGCGTAAAGTTATTCTGGCTAAACGGTTTGAGCTGGGTGCTAGATAAGTCGAATGTTTGCGGGCGATGTATGCGCCTGTGACGATGCGATGAGGCGCTGGTGGTTTGTCGCGAGGTACCCGAGGGGAATTATATGGCTACACACAGTAGATGCGTATGTATGTGAATTGTAGATCGTGGCTGAGTCGACGGCCAGTCCGACGTAGCGTTAAATGCAAGCCATGTAATTAAAAATGTGCAGCAAAATCGCTCGCTAATATGATGCAAAAAAGTGACCGTTCGCAAATAAAACATCGAGGTAATAATGTCGAGTGGCTAAATGATTATGCGTTTCTCCCTGGCAAGTATATCTCGTAGGTCCTCAACCATGGCTCTTTGCGTTGACTTGCGAGGAAGCTTTGCAGGGAACAAAACGATAGCTTGCCTTAGCGCCAAAACACCCATGTCACCCCAGAAATTAACGATGCGGGGTGCAGAATACCGCAGCATGGCCGTTAGCACGACAAGATGCGTATCTTGCACTTCTGCGGGAGGCACGTTGACGATATACGAAAGTGACTTCCAGAAATTGCTGTTGGGATAAGGGTTTTGACGCGGACTTTTAGCAAAGTTTCGTAATGCTATGGCTGCGTATCCGGCTCCTAGGCCTGTCATGCGCTCCTCGTGGAGCTGAGCGCTTATGAATGGACCGTTCTTCTCTTCTCTGAACCAACCAATCGCTGCTTTTCCTTGATCGGTTGATTGGTCTCCATAGAAGCCCCAGAGCACAGGACAGAGGAATCTGTATTTTGCCAGGAGAATGTCGATCATGGATTGGCCTTGGTAGCAAAAGGCATCCATAGAGAATATCTGGGCTGTAAGCACACCTAGTGGTTCGGCGCATTTTGTAGTCACGCCTGCTTCAGCCATAAGTTGTGCAAGGACGGATTTCGCGAGGATGTTCAGCAGGTATACCCAGAGAGCCGGGACCTGTGGGTTTTCGGCATTTGCAATGTTCGGGGGAGGAAACGCGATGAATTGCCGTATATCTACGCTGGGTTCTGCTAGTTCCTGCGCCTTCTTCAAAATCGCCGCGATTTCCCTTGTCTGCATAAAATTGAAAAAAGAAAGAGAATTAGTCAGTAATCTCATTCGAGTGATTGCCTGTTAGGGAAAAGGCGGTACTTACGGGTTTCTGATTTGCTGTCTTATCGTCTGCTACCAATTGGCCGACACACTTTCGGATAGTTCTGCGCATGTCACCCATATGCTGCTTCAGGATGGCGTTTGACTTTGTCTGGGCTCTCATGTAGGACCGGAACTCCTTCAGATGAGCATGTAACTTCAGGTAGCGTTCATGCTCTTGGATTTCCTGCTGGGTCCGATGATTGATACCAAGAGCTGCCTGTTTCGTCACCGCTTGTTGTTCTTTTGCCTCGGCTGCTTTCCGTTTTGCCTCCTCTTCTGCTTTGATTCTCGATTCGTTGTCCGCCTTCTTCTTCTCTTGCTCGGCTTTTTCCCGCTGAAGTCGCGCCTTCTCTTCCTCGGCGGCCTTCTTTGCCTTCTCGGCTTCTTCGGCCTGTCTAGCTTTCTCTGCTTCCTTTGCTTTGCGCTCTGCTTCGAGCCTGGCAGCCTCTTCTCTCTCCTTCCGCTCTTTTTCCTCCTTTTCTTGCCTGATCTTCTCCTGTCGCCGTCTCTCAGCTTCTTCTTTCCGTCTGCGTTCTTCCTCTACCGCCTGCAGATGAAGTCGCAGCGTCTCCTCTGCCTGTAGCCTTCTCTGGTCACGCTTTGCCGCCGCGGCATTGAGCGCGCTGGTGTGAACCTCTTCTCTCTCCCGATCTATCCGATCAAGCTTCTCGTAGAAAGTCCGGCTCTCGTAAGCTTTGACAAGTTTTAATTCTTCGCCATGTATGCGAACCTGTTCTAGATCCCTGGTCAAGTCCTGCAGGAGCTGTCTACTAGGGCTGTCAGGCGCACGATGAGCAAGAGTGTTCACGCGAACCATGATTTGGCTGGTTGCACTTTAATATCCAAATTCGATGACGCGTCTAGGGAGTGGGCGGCGACGTGTCCAATTTGCCTTTTCCCGGGGCCCGAGACAAACAATTCAGACACGCAGAAGAGCAAAGCGACCCAGGGAACGCCAGCCGTTAGCTGCTATGAGCGTAGTCTAAATCAGACAGCCAACCGACGGAGGAGCAGCAATGGCGTAGTGTTAAAGGACACAATTGGAACTGCCCAGCAACAATGGCGGGACTGAATTAAAGAGCCGCAGTAGAGAGCTATTTCCCAGGCCAACCCCAGGCTCGAAGGGGATTCTCCCCCGAAAGGAGGTGGGAGGTGTTCTTCTTGCGGGGCAGGGCCAGACAACGGGGGGGGTTGCCAGCCTTTTATCGAGAACGGAGGAGGAGGGAGAGTAGGGCTATGACGAAACGATCCACGCAACAGGCGACCTCTGCTGAAAACGGGAGTTAGTAAAACACACACATCCCGTAGTTCCAATGGGGGTGAACTTACCGCCAACCACTGTTGCAGCGTTTTCCTGGGGCTGCTCTTGGTTGTGTTGTCGCCGCCGTCTCGTCGAGGTTGAAGAGTTGAAGTTGGTTGAAGTCCCGACGCTTTGGCTGCGCAGGGAAAAAAATAAAAAAAAGATAACCAAGCGCGATGATCAGATAACTAAGCAGGCTCCATAGCAATCAACACTTGATATCAACACAACAACAACAACAGCGACATTATTGACAGCGATACTGACAGCCACGATGACATCGACAGTGACTGCGAGGGGAGGCCAGCTACATTCAGACGAAAAGGGATAAACTGTGATTAGACGCATAGCCGTTCCAGTGGCTCGTCTTGAGGCGATCCAACAGCCCAAGCCGACACGCCAGCGCCATTGCATCACCAACTCGGCCTGTCTCAACGGCCGTCAGCTGTCCCAATGCCGTCCTGCCAGAGTAGATATAAAACGGCGTAGATTCCAGCGTAGACGCTCTTCCTGCTCTCTTCCCTCTGCCACCCGCACTTCACCGTTTCCTCCTTGTCCCTTCGTTCCAACCGTTGAACCCATCATCATCACCTACCACCGACTCCTTAGTTACCTAGCAAACCACCAGCACAACAACCGACTCCTTACCCTATCCTAATAACCTCCCCTCCCTCCCGTCGAATCACCTCTCCCAACACCCGCCTAGTAATCCGCATTAATCAGCCTTTAATCAGCCCGCAGTCAGGCTCGCTGCCGGCTGGCTCTGACGTCTGTCTCGTCTGTCTAAGTAGAGCAAAGTAAGTCTGCGCTGCCCGCCAAGCCCTGGCCCTTTGCCCCCCCAAGCCTAAACGGGAACAACAAAAACCTCCTAAAAAACCGTCGCCGCCGCCGTCAACCTCGCTCCCGTCACCTCCTCCATCAACCACCCTCTCTTCCTCTCTTCCTCTTCCCCTCTCTTCTTCTTCTTCTTCTTCTTCATTCCTGTTCTTGTTCATACGTCGTTGCTGTCGTTGGCCGCATCCGCATCCTGGCCGTCTCTCCTTTGCCTGTGTCTGCCGGCTTGTTAGCCTCTCCTTTTGTTGGTGTCTCGGACGGCCGTCCTCGTTCGCCTCCTGTCGCCTCCCCCACGCCCAACAATCCACCCTCATTCAACTGGTGCTGCTATACAGCCTACGCACTCTCGTCTGCCCGAGATCAAGCGCCGGAGACGAGCTCAGTCCCTTGTCCGAGCTCCCGTCGACCTCCTGGGGGTGCAAGCTTGCTACGCTGTGGTGTGGCCTCGTCGGAGCTCTCTCCACCATCACCAGCACCAGCACCACTACCACCCACCCAGCGTCAAGCCGGGGCAGAGATCATCAGCCAAGCAGCAAGACAAATCCGCAGAAGAAGAGGAAGAAGACGACGAACGAAGAGACGCTGAAAAGGCTGCCTTTTGCTTCTTCTTCTTCGTCTGCTTCGTCTACTTCTCCTCCGCCAGCTGCTTCCTTCCCTGCATCCTCAGCTTCTACGGCCCTTCTTCCTGTCCATTCCTTCCCAGAAGCTTTGCATAATTTGGCTCCGAGTCAACATAAACAAACGAGAGACACACAGCATACTAAAAACAAACTGCACACATTGACACACTCACATACCACTTGCACACACATCTTGGATCACATTCACAGAATACGGCATACTTGATACTTGTTTTTATCTGCTCGATCACGGAGATACCCTTTCTCTCAGTCCTCCGCCTTCTTTTTTTTTTTTTTTAATTTACCCCTTAGCACTTTGAATCCCATCGTTTGTGATAAAAAAAAAAAACTGTTGGCAGTACTCATTGCTCTTCAGTGGCATGGTCAGCTTAATTCTAACTCGCCTCACTTGACAGACAAACGCCAGGATCAGCTCACTTCTGTGGTGCTTTTGGTTGTCGAGTAGACTACCTTCTCTAGTCTCCTTACCGCGTTACCGGACATAACTCAATTGGGACATTTGTTCCCTTTTTTTTTGGACTTTGTCAGTAGCACCGGAAGAAAAAAGTTTCTGTCGTTATGGATTCCCAGGGTTCCCAGGGCAATTCTGGCCCTCCCAGGGCGAATGGCCGCCCCATTCACATTGGCCATCGACGCAGCCCCTCGGAAATGACCCCATTAATTAGTACGTAGGCTATAACATTCACTCCATAGGAGAGATACCGTGGGCTAACCCATTCTGAATAGTGGAACAACTTGCTCTACAACAGCAAATTGAAGTTCTCCAGCAACACCAGCAGCAAATTGCCGCCCAGCAACAACAAAATCAGCAGTTCTTGAATATCGGCATGATACCCCAGCAACAGATGCAGCAGATGCAGCCCCTTGCCTATCCCCAAATGCAAGGCCAAGGTGTCATGCCCGTAGGTTTTCAATTCCCTCAAATGCAAGGCCAACAGCAGCTTGGAGTCCCCGGCCAGTCCTCTCATCGCCGTAATCAATCGGCCCTGCCAAATGTTGGCATGGGACCACCGCCCGCCCCATCTTCCGGGGCGTCTGGTTCTCAGTACGGTGAAAACGCACAGAGCCGTGGAGGCCAAGGCCGCGAAAACAACAACAATACCAACAATAGCAATAATAACAATAACAGCCAATCTCGCAGGGGGGCTGTTCCTGCCGGAGGAAGCCACCATCGTCGACACTCGCTCGCTTTACCCGAAGCCAGAAGGGCCGCGGAATTGGCTCAGCAAAGGCAGACCGCCGGCGCCTTCAAGTTCCCCATCCCAGGAGGTGCTGGAGCTTCACCTTCTTCTGCAAGTCAAGGCCAGGGCCAGGGTCAGGGTGACGCCAATGATGACAAGCCAGCAGAAGTCGCTGGCCCCGCAGTACCGGCATCTTCCCCTCTGGCAGCAGGACTTGGTGTCCAACGCTCTGGAAATATCCGTAATGCTCATCTACGCAGCCAGTCCATGGCTGTAGGTGGTGCTCGCCAGTACTCCGGGAGAAATAACCCCTCGTTCCAGTTCCCCCAAGGCGGTGAATCTTCCGGCTCACCTGGACCTGATGCTGGACGAAGAACCAGTCACGCCAGCCATGGACGCAGCGGCTCAAGAAACTTTGACAGCAACTGGCGCCAGCAGGGAGGTGCACCAAACACTGCCAGCAGTGGCAGTGGCAACCAGGACCCCCGAGCCAGCCTTGGTGGCCTCTCTCCCCAGCCACAGCAAAGTGGTAACGGCTTCCAGCCAGGTCACCGTTCCAGGGGATCTGTTAGCTCCATGTCCGCTTTCCAATTCCCCAATACCCAGCAGCTTTTCCAGCTTCCTCAGGGTCAAGTTGTCTTGCCTCAGATGTACCAGGGCCAACAACAGCAGTTACTTCACAATAATGCCCTTCAACTGGCACAACTCCAAGCCTTGCAGAGCGGACAGCTCGGTTCCTTGCCACAGAACCTGCAATTGGTTGGTCAGCAGCAAGCCTCTCAGCCACAACAGCAATCGCAAACGCAGGCACAGCAGAATCGCAAAACTCTGTTCACTCCATACCTTGCTCAGACAATGCTTCCTGATCTCTTCGAGGAGGGCAAGCTGGTCACTGGCATCCTTCGCGTAAACAAGAAAAACCGTTCAGACGCATATGTTACCTGTTCTGATCTTGACGCTGATATCTTCATCTGCGGTAGCAAGGACAGAAATCGAGCTCTCGAGGGCGATCTTGTTGCCGTCGAGCTCCTTGATGTTGATGAAGTCTGGAGCCAGAAGCGCGAAAAGGAAGAAAAGAAGAAGCGCAAGGATATTGATACCAGAAGCGGAAGCACAGCTGGTCTTGACCGAGGTGGCCGCTCCGACTCCAATGCTACTGCTGACATCCAGCAAATTGGCCCTGACGGTAGCATTCGCCGCAGAGGTAGTCTTCGCCAGCGTCCCACCCAGAAGAAGAATGATGACGTCGAAGTCGAAGGTCAGAGCTTGCTTCTTGTCGAAGAAGATGAGATCAGCGATGAGCACAAACCCTTGTACGCAGGTCATATCATCGCTGTCGTTGACCGTGCGGCCCACCAGATCTTCGCTGGCTCCTTGGGACTCCTTCGACCCAGCAGCCAGGCAACCAAGGAAAAGCAGGAAGCAGAAAGACAGGCCAGAGACGGCTACTCTGGACGTCCTCAGCATGAGCGCCACCAGGAACGACCAAAGATTGTTTGGTTCAAGCCCACCGACAAGCGTGTACCTTTGATCGCTATTCCAACTGAACAGGCACCTCGTGACTTCGTTGACCGTCACGCAGATTATGCAAACACTATTTTCGTTGCTACTGTCAAGCGATGGCCCATCACCTCGCTCCATCCATTTGGAACCCTTTGCGAGCAGCTTGGTCCAATGGGCAACCTGAAGGTTGAGATTGATGCCTTGCTTAGAGACAACAACTTTGCTGCCGATGATTTCCCGGCCTCTGTTCTTGACAAGGTTGGATTCGAAGATTGGTCCATCGGACAAGAGGAACCCCAGTCCCTTGCTTCCCGCACGGATTTCCGTGAATACAACGTTTTCACTGTTGATCCCAATGGAGGCAAGGCAATGGACAATGCCTTCCATATTAGACGACTTGACGACAAGACAGTAGAGATTGGTATCCATGTTGCTGATGTCTCTCGCTTTGTTGATCCTAGCGGTGCGGTCGAACGCGAAGCTAAGAAGCGTGTGTCCAGCGCCTTTTTGATGAATCGCATTGTGGACATGCTCCCGCCACACTTGGCCCAGAAAGTCATGGCTCTCTTGCCTGGAAACGATCGCCTCGCTGTGAGCGTCCTGCTCCAAGTTGTTGTTGAGTCTGGAAAGATTGTCGATCAGCCCTGGATTGGCAAGAGTATTATCAATAGCAAAGGAAAGCTAAGTTATGCCGAGCTCGATAAGATCATCAAGGGGACTGGGCAAGTTGAAGTCAATGGTGTCTCCGTCAAGGACATCAAGATGTTGGTTGTAAGTATCCACTGTCTATCATACTATTCATGTAAACCAAGACGGTCTTACTAAATCCCTACTTTCATAGGATGTCTCTAACAAACTTCGCGATGCTCGTCTTGGACACCGTGCGGAGAAATTGCGCCCTCTCCGCCTCTTATACCAGCTTGATGACGAGAATGTTCCTGTCCAGCAGAACATATTTAATTCCTCCCCAGGTCGTGAAGCTATTGACGAGCTCACTTACATGGCTAATCATTATGTTGCGAGGAAGATCTTTGAGGCCTTCCCTGAGCATGCCCTTCTCCGCCGACAGGCTTCGCCCAACTTTAGACGCCTAGGCACCTTTGTCGAGCGCATGTCCAAACTTGGGTACAACATTGATCCTACTAGCAGTGGCACACTGCAGAACAGTCTTTTCAAGGTGGAAAATGATGACGTGCGAAAGGTATGGTCTCCCCATCATCACTATTCACAACAGCCACTGGATTAACATGATTTTTCTAGAGTATGGAAACGCTCTTGCTCAAAACTTTGAGCCGTGGAAAATATTACACCCCTCCAACTGTCCGGGAAGAGCACCGTTCTCACTACATGCTCAACTTATCACTTTACACTCACTTCACTAACCCATCCCGTCGCTATGCCGACATTGTTGTCCACAGACAGCTAGAGGCAGCATTGGCAGGAACAACAGAGTGGCAAGATGAATTAGACTACAAGGCACTTAACTACCTTAACAGCAGGAAAGACTCTGCTCAAAATGCACAGGAGCAGAGTGTGCACTTTGAAGCGTGCCACGCCATGGAGAGGAAGAGAAAAGAAATTGATGGCGACCTCATTGCCGAGGGAATCGTTCTCTGCGTATACGAGTCTGCCTTTGACGTTTTGATTCCCGAGTATGGCTGTGAGAAGCGTGTTCACTGTGACCAACTCCCTCTTAAGAAGGCAGAGTTCCGCAAGGATGACCGCGTCCTAGAGTTGTACTGGGAGAAGGGCGTTCCGTCCTCTACCTACATCCCCGAGGATGAGCGTCCCAAGTCAACTCTCAGCGGACGTGCCGCTAGCCAGGCTGCTGCTGCCCGTGAAGCGGAGGAAGCTCGAAAGAGAGAACAGGAGAGGGAAGAAGCCCAGCGAATCAGCACCGAGACCAACACTGTCTCTCCAAATGATGTTGATGCTTTGTTTGACGATGATGAGGATGCCCTCACTGACTCCTTCGCCGGGGTATCTCTCAACTCTCCAGACCGTTCCACACAGAGCATGCCACCATCTCCACGAAATGGTCCTGCACACCCACCTCACCGTACTCAATCCGACCCCAGAATTGCAACCACTGCGGGCGAGACTACTAATGATGAAGATGCCGAGGGTGGCGAAAATGCTAAGAATACCCAGAATGGCGAGGACGGCGAGGATGGTGAAATTGTCGAGTTGAGTCCAAAAGAGAAATATGGCGATCTTTTCGAATTGCGCGAAGAGGACGGCGAGTATATCCAGGATGTCAGGGAACTGACCCGCGTTCCAATCATTCTCAAGATCGATCTCAGCAAGAGCCCACCGTAAGTTTTACTCTACTCTACTGCTTCTAATGATCCCATTACTAATAATCCTTCACAGTTGCTTGACTATTCGATCTATGAACCCTTACGCTTTGTAAGACAAAAAAAAGAATACGATCATTGGGCCGACCTCAAGTAATGGATCGGATTTCAATCCCACCATTGCGGTTGGTCGAAAACACTCCTATCAAAATATGACATTGGCAGTGGCTTCCACTGTCGATCAAATTGTTTCCGGGACGTTCAATACTACCTTTATTTATCCAAGATGAATTCCGCTCATTAACAGCAATCGATCTGTGTTTCCTCAGTGTGATCCGAATCACACATGTCGCTCTTTTACTTCATCATCGGTATCGGATACTCATTGCGGGCGTTATCTGCTTTTGTCCTTTTTATCTTTTTATGGTATCTGGTCATGATACATCACCCCCTTATCGTGCCTGGAAAGGTGTTCCCGAATCTGGAGCAGAACGCACTCGACTTGAACCATATAATGAAAGGGAGGAATAGGAGAAGTCCCTTTGCGCCAGTACCCCTCGATTTCCAGGACGACTACCCACCCCATCTACAAATCCTCTCGCCAAAAAAAATATAAGTTATACGCATTTGCTCTTGCATTTTTACCAATTTGGCCACAAGGGAGTGTGTGTTGTGTTGGCAACAAGCTGTTTATCTAATATGGTGTCTTTTTGTCCTTATCGATCTGTTACATTGTGACATTGTTATTACCATTATTATCGTTAAACCCCCGGCTTGTTATCAATGCTGCGACTTAATGTTTCTATAGTCAGTCAGTCAGTCCTAATACAAAAATAGTCACTCGTTAACTCAGCTCTTTTGTAAAAAACGTCGATTAAAGGACCGCCTAGGTACTAGTTTAGTTGATTGATTATCGTGGCATATTATTGCCTTTAACTACGGCAAGCACAATATAGCCAAGTAGCCATTTACAGTTCATCCCAAATAACGCAATTGCATCCACCAACCCGTAACTATGCCAGACCAATCCATCCCAATCCATCATTATCATAATCGTAAGTAAAAACCAATTGCTCTCGTTAAATATGTATGCATGTCTCAATGCAGGGGAGGGAGAAAAACGATGGATGAAACAAAAGTCGCTGCAGAAACACCATCAATTACAACCTCCTAAGACCCGTCCGGGGCTTCGGTCTGACCGTTAGGTTACTCAAGGTATGTTGGTGTTGCGGTTTCCTAGCCAGGGGAAGGGGCGCAAGGCTGCTTCGAACAGACAGTTTATCGTCCATTGAAAACGAGGCTTCGACTTTACTTGTCAGGAATGGTGCTGGACCACCGGCCTGCTTCATGTTTGTCTCCTTTGTGGTCATGGTGGTCGTAGCGGCACTTATGATTGGGCTGAGCGGTTTCGCATTCGCGTAATTGCCACCGTCTGACCCGGCGGAGCTTCGCTTCCTCTCAGCCGTTGTCTTCGCTGGAGCCAAGACGCTGACTGGGACCATATTAATGCACGACCGCTTCGCTGTCGAATCGGAGAGTTTAGGAGCTTTTCGCCGAGGTTGGAGAAGGAGTGACTGATCATTTAAAGACGGAATGTTATGTTGGTGTTGGTGTGGGTGTTGGTGTTGATGTTTTGAATTTGACCTGTTTCTGCGTATGGTAGTTGCGAAGTCGGGGCTGTTGGCTGCTACGTTCTTTTCCGAGGCTGTCATACCACTGAACTCTGGCGGCTGATCTGCGCCATCTTCGTCGTCGGATGAATCATTTACCAGAACGAGCTCTGGTTCCTCTGCCACAGAAAGGACGGATAGGGGACGTTTCTCAAGGACGCTACGTGGGCTGCGGACAGGCATTATGACAGGAGAACTTGAAAGTGTTGGATCATTCTCCTTGGATGCTGAGTTTTCTGAATCCGAGTCCGCGTCTGCATCCGAATCTGAGTCCTCAGTTGGCTGATTCACTTGCTGGTGTTCCGAAGCAGGCTGTTGCTCTTCCGGTAATGGTGGGGTTGATTGCTGTTTTCGTTTCATGATGACTGTCTGCACTGGCACGTCACTGTTCGAGACGTTTTGTTCTTCACCAGTTGAACTGGCAGTAACGCTGTCATCTCTTTTGGCTTCATTCACTTGGTCTTTCATATCTGCTGGGATAGGAGCATGGATAGAGGTCATCAGCTTGGCCTGCCGAGCGAATGACTCGTAGTTTTCCTGTAGCAAAGCACCGGCAGTGGCGTTTAGTGCCGAATCAGGGTTTGGATGTATCAAAAGACACGATATCGTCTAGAGCCAGCCATTAGCACATTCTCAGTCCGTCAAGAGCAAAGGACACTTACGATAAGGATATCACTCAGTGTAAGCTTTGGATCCCAGTCTCTCTTTAGCGTGTCCACACAGACGGCGCCGGTTGATTCCTCGACATTCGGGTGCCATATCCGCGTCTTGAAAAACGCCTTTGGCGGGCTTGCGGGGTAGTCTTCCGGCAGACGAAGCTGCAGACGCCAAAGTCCCTGCGAGTAGGGGGTCCCCGATGGCCCGGTAAGCAGCACAGTGAGCTGCGTCAAGCTATCTGGGCCGGCAGGGTTGGAGCTGGGAAAGCAGTAATATGGCGGGAGGCCCTTGTGATGGAGCGAGGCATGCTCCCTGGCCAAACGCTTCAAGCTGGAAGCCTAGAGAGACTGTTAGCCATGCCGCGTGCTTGACATCATCCTCAGGAGGTCATACCATCTTCCCGTCTCGGCTGTGACAAGCGTGGCGGGTAGAGTCAGCGTGCGTCTGGCTGCTTCTTCTTCCACGAACACAGCAGCGGAGGGGAGCAAAAAATACCCTGCAGCGTCTTCGTACCACGCAGCAGTCGCTACTCTTCGTGCCGATATCCTCTCCTCTTGCTTGTCTTAGGCTGCTGGGCGTCGCTGATGTTTGCTGTTTGTCGGCGGCAGTGTTGTTGTCGTTGTTGTTGTCGTTGTCGTGGTTGTTGTTGTTGTTTTGGTTGATCTTCGTCGAACTTCGTCATGTTTGTTTTGATGCGAGGTTGGGGGGCGACGGGCGCTAGGCCCAAAAGGGTTAAATAGACACGAAAACGGCGCCGCGACTTGTTGATTTCGCGTTTCTCGCAGCGACAGAACAACAACAACATCACGCCGGGCGCTGAGGAACGGCCGCGCAGGGCGGGCGGACGGGTTGCCGGGGGCAGCGAGGGACGAGGACGAGGGGCCCCCCTGGCACGCTGCGAGAGTGCCCCTCCTGTCAACAACAGCTGGCGGCAGGGCAACGAGAGAGTCTATCCCCAAGGCAAGTTGCCCCATGAACGCTGGGTTGTTTTGTTTGTTAAGCCAAGTATCGAAGTATAAAAGCTATCTTTATATTCTAGCAACTACGGAGTGTACATATATCACCAACATACAAAAAATAGTCACAATGGGCCAGAAAGGGATCAAAATTAAAGAGCCCATGACCGAATGAATGGCAACGTCACAAAAGATCTTTTGTTCCAGAACCAAAAAAAAAAAAAAAAAAAAAAAAAAAACAATTCCATTTCAGAGGCCACCCAACCGCGGGAAAGGGCCTAACGCCGAGTGAAGTAAACATGCGTGGTATATTAGATTAAAGGGAAATAGTACAGGAAAAAAGGGTCTACATTGATGGATGCAAGAAGTAACGACAAGAATAATGGAAGGGTCAATATTGTCCTGATTATCTCCGTTCCTTAGGACCGATTAAGGAGTAATGTGGCCCAGAGAGAGGAACGGGGAACTCTCCCATTGCAGAGGAATAAATGCATTTAAAGGAAAGCAGCAACGACGGCAGCACCACCGATGACACCGGCGATGGCTGGGCCGGCGGTGGCAGCAAGACCAGTGGAGGTGGAGGTGCTGGTCATGGAAGAGGATGGGCCAGAGCCGGTTCGGGTGCTGGTCTCAGCGGTGCTGGTTGTGTTGTGTGGCATAGTGGAAGAGCCAGTGCCAGTTCCGGGGATGCCAGTTGGGCTGCCGCCAGTTGGGTATGGGGCAGGGGCAGAGGTCATGACCATGCTGCTGGTGTATGGGAGGATGGACATCTTTGGGTCGAGCTGAAGGAAAACATGTTAGCAGCTGGAAAACCGCAAAAGATACACGCATGGACATACCTCAGAGTTGGCCATGGCAAGGGTAGCCAAGGCAAGGACGGAAACAGCAGAGAAACGCATTTTGATGTGTGGTTTTTCTTGTTGCGCTGAACTCGCGACGACGAATAAATGGATGTCTTAAGAAGGTCGAGATTTGATATGTGCTCGAGTGCAGCTGTTGTTTGCAAGTCGTGGATAGGAGATGTATATGGGAAAAGGAGAGAGGAAGAAAGGAGAAGCAAGACAGAGAAGGGATGGGGAATATTTATAAGGTGGACACGGCAACAGAAAAAAAAAACCCGATGGCTAGACAACGAAGCACAAAGGTTCCCTGTGATTCGTAATTTTGCCTTGCCTTAGTGGCGCATTTCAAAGTCGATCTTCCTCTGGTTTCACCTGCGGCTCGCTGGATAATATTGCGAAGTGGACCAGGGGCAGGCTCCACGGACAGCCAATACGGACCCATCAGCGTTGTTTCTTTTTCCTGAATCCGCTGGTTAACCGGCCATCCGGCCCATTTCCCGTTGGGTGGTTGACAGTTTGAACGCTTAAACCGCCCGGCCTGCCACGAAAGCAAGTTGGTCGCCTTGGTCTTGGATACACAAGGTACGGAGAAGAAAGGGGAAGTGCCGCAACTTGTCCAGCCACCAAGCAAACACGACAACTCCCCCCTCCCACGGCTGGGTGCGGACCTGTCTGCCGCAGCATATCAAGGCGAAGAGGTTGGATGTTGTTGGTGTGCCCCCTTGTCTTTGTCACGGCATCAACTGCGCCTTGTCATGCATCTAGCCAGCCCAACCACCCTGTCGTGTTATCTATACTCCATACGGAAGAGCAAGCGATCTTACTAGCCAAAGCAAAAGCTTAGGGGGGGAACGCATTCGTCAGCTCCAGCCATAAAAATAGAAACAGGCCAATAATGCATCCCTTTCCAACCAGAATCCCACAACAGCGCAAAAAGGTCTCACCTTGCAACAGGGAAGAGAGAAAGGGAGGATAGACCGAGAAAAAGAAAACGGAAAAATTTCGTCCTTAGGCGCAGACTGGTTAATTTACAGAAATGGAGCTTTTTTGCAGTCCGAATTCTCGCCCAGCCGGCGCGGGTCTGGCGCGAGCAATAATTGACCGGGAAAATATGGAACCAGTCTGCCTTCTCTCCTGTGGTCTGAGACGTTCCTTCGCACCAACACTCACCAGTCCTTTGACACTACGGAGTACTATAACTAACTCAAGCCTTTCGCCTCGAAAACGATGGGAGGAAAAGAATTTGAGGGAATGACAAGCTTCATTATTCGCTAACGGAGTACGGAGTACGGAGTACATACAGGCTATCCTGGATCCTGGAAAAAAGAATCCAATCGAAGACGGACGTTTCTTCTGGAGCTTTCGTGTTAGCTCAGGTCGATGTTCCTGCGTCTTCCTGGCCCTTCAGCTGCTTCGTACTCCATATACGGGTATCTCTTTCGATATGATCTCTTATTATGGAGCCTGATAAATGCGTTACATCGTAATCTATTGATTGGGCTTCTTTAACGGGCAGACTCCAGCTCGGTCTTGACTATGGAGAAGTTGTCCAGGTGCCAGATTGCTTAATAGGTACTCCGTGGGCTTCTCTCCCCTCTTGGTGCGCATGAGAAACATATTGGCCGACAGGGCTCTTGCACATACCCGTCGTTAATTAATTCTCCCAGGCTTATATAATATTTCAGGGCATCCAGGTCCCCCATTATTGGCTACGGTCGGGTTGGCAGCAGAGCAGCATCAGTTTCATCATCGCCACGCACAAACTGCTCGGGGGGATGGATGTGTGAGGGAGTACTCCGTACTCCGTATGTGCCTATCATATTATCTGACTCCGGCTCATTCCCTATATATAGTAATACTGGGCATGCCTCACTGCGCAAAACAGCGTCAATTCTCTGGATTATCCGTAGTTCCGCCGTTTAAGTACCGTTTCGGAGGAGACACTACTCCGTACTACTGAGTCAATACTACTGCTATCTTACAGAGAGGGGACGATATTTCGAGCAAGTTCCAGCTGCCAAGATCGCATATCCATCCATCTTCCCCGTTTGAGGTTGGGGCAGCAGCTTGCCTGCATATGCGGAGATACTTCCATATCAACACATACTTGCAACCAGCCACTCCAGTCTCGCACTTCAATTACGCATGGCCGTGGTATTACGTCAAATGACCACTTATCATAGTTTTGGGGGTGCACGGAGTCTACTCCGGATGGAGTACGCCCTGTCTGATTCTGTCGATATGTGACGATAAACACACTCTATATTCGTCCAGCCACAGATATACACATGCACACCTACTGCTTCAAGTCAGCAGATACACCTTTCTCACGAATCCAGTCCGCAAACTCCCTTCGCTTGGCCTAGATAGAATAAGAGAACCCAGACAAGTCAGTAAAACGTAGCTCGCAGAATGACGTATACAACTCATCCCATCCACAGCCGAGTGTCAGCTAGCTCCTGGCAGAACAAACCCTGATATCAAGAAATCCCATCCGTTCTTCTAGTCCTCTAAACGGATTCTCTGCACCGCCTCGCTTCTCTATCTCGCCTGCCCAAGAACTCCAGCTAATCGGCCGTAGCTTCTCAGATCCCATAACCAACCCCGCCGTCACCATTATCACTGACACAAGCGTCTCGAGCGTGATATCCGCCGGAAGAGAATGGAGGCTGCCGTATAATGTCGAATGTTCATGTGTAGAGTACCCCCTAGTAGTAAGCTATAGTTAGCTATCTGCATATCGCTCAAGTACAGGATTTTATCCTGCGGTTTAATATTCAGGGAATGTCGGTTCTCTCACTTACGCATGGGCGAGAAGAAGCAGGCCGACGCCTACTATTAGGCGAGATAAGCTCATTATCTGCGGCGGAGATATATGCTGCGCCCTGGTATCTTGTTGACGTTTGATGGTGGTGGTTACGATAATTAACACTGCGAGTTGTTCTTGCTGGAGCTTGGAAGGACGAGCTTGGTGGATGTTTGTCTTGTTTGCATCGCACTTTTTAGCTTTGGATAAGTTGCTGCCCGATAAGCGTCGGCAAGTTTGATTCTTAACGTTTTACAAGACGAATTCAAGCTACTCTACGGCGTGAGAGGAAGAAAAAAACTACTGGTCGAGTCATTTGAATTTTCATTAACGTCAATAAACATAAGCAGGACTGTCTAGCATTTTCTGTACTACGCGTGCTTTCGACAAAGGGAATATTCGGCATCCTAGAGCCAGAAGTTCATGATCCCCGCCTGCTCTTCATCATATGTTTCATAGCATGTTAAAACGCGAGGTTACTCGACGTGGTATCTTTTTCTTTTACCATTTGTTTTGATTTTTTTGTTGTTTGTTGTATTGATTTAAAGCTTTTGCATGGCAGCCTGCAGTTCGACTAGGTTAGCTTCTGCTGAGTCATTTTATATAAAAAAAGGGGGCAAGAACTTACAACATCGGTGGACTGGACATGGTCCTCGAAGCCCTCAATCTCCTCCTGCAAGTCGGAGAGGGAGACCTTCTCATCCTCAATGACAAGGTTAATCTGCAGCTTCTTGATACCGAAGCCAACGGGGACAAGCTTGGAGCCAGACCATACGAGACCATCCTTCTCAATGGATCGTACGTGAGCCTCAAGCTCGGTCAAGTTGGTCTCATCATCTAAGAAGAAGAAGTAGGGTCAGTATATGGGAAACAAATAGAGTAGAGAACCATATCAGACATACCCCATGGCTTAACGTCAAGGGTGACGATGGACTTGGCAACTGGCTTGGGCTTGCTGGCCTTCTTAGCTCTGTAGGCAGCAAGGTTACGCTCTCGCTCAGCAACAACCTCTGGGTCCTCGTCTTCGCTGTCGAAGAGGTCGACATCATCTTCATCTTCAGCAGCTGGGGCCTCTTCCTTGGTGTTTATTGGGAGCTCGCTGTTCTCCGGGCCATAGGCAGTGTAGTCCTTGGAAGCATCTCCTGGAAGAGTAGCGAACTCTGATTCAAAGGAGGCAGCGTGCTTGTACCAACGGGCAACGTGTGGGTATTTGCTAGCGTCTGGCTCGCACTTGAAGGCCTTGAAAGTGACAACATCAGCCTGAGTTGGCTCGTATCTGTACCTTACGTTAGCATTGGCCATTCATCCCGAGCATAGGTAGACAATTGCATGAATGAATATCGTAAAAAAAGGACAGCGCAACGCAACAGAGAAGGTGTTCTTTTTTTTATATATGATAACTTTTTTCAGAAACGTCACAAGGACAATTGTGTTTTAATCACTCGGCGGTGTCTTAAGCCGCCTCATCAACACGGACCAACTTGCTTTCATCATAAAAAGAGGTGTTTTGGGGGAATTTGGTACTTGATGCTAGGGGAATAAAAGGGGCGGTTGGGCTGTAATGGCTTACCCCTCAACATAGGTCCTTCGCGAGAAGAACGAGTCGGCGACTGTACAAGATGATTAGCCTCCGGCAGACAGAGCTAGGTGGCGAAGAGGCACTCACTGGCAAGGCCAGAGTCGGTAGAGAAGTCGGCGAAACCCATGGTGCAGCGAATTGAGGGAGCGGCGAGGAGCTCTGCGAGTGTGTCTTTCTTGCGTGGATGTTTTTTGATGGAGGGGAAGAAACGAAAAGAAGAAGAAAAAGATTTTTTCCCTAGTGAGAGGTCAGGTGACCGCGGCGGAAGGTTACCTTGGGCAACCAGACGAGAGCTCGGCGGCGAGCTTCACGGCTGGGACAGGACCGCCGCATTCTGGAGCCTTCGAGAAGGGCCGTCGACTCGTGGACGGCCATCGCAGAGGTTGGATATTATATATATATATATAAAGGGCAAGGCATGGTATGTTGGTCTCCAGCAAGTGAAGGCGCACACCATGTCTTGTCGTCTTGTTATGCGAGGGAGCCGGCAGCTGCTTCAAGCTCCCAGAGCTGCAGCTCATATTAATACGACCGCGCGAAGAGGCCTATACGGCCTGCTACCCCGGCAACTGTCGAAGCAGTATGTTCCTGCATCCGGTTTTGTGCGTCACTATGCGAATGGCAGGCCTCATCCTCCTGGCGGCACGCACCGAATGAATCTTGGTGGTGAGCCAGAGAAGCCAGCGTTGGAGCAGTTTGGAGTCGACCTTACGGCGAGAGCGAAGGACGGAAAACTCGATCCGGTCATCGGTAGAGACGCTGAGATTCACCGAACGATCCAGATTTTGTCGAGAAGAACGAAGAACAACCCTGTTCTTATCGGAGCGGCCGGCACAGGCAAAACTGCTGTCCTCGAAGGGTTAGCCCAGCGGATAGTCAGAGGCGATGTTCCTGAGAGTGTCAAGAACAAGCGAGTTGTCTCTCTTGACCTCGGACAGCTGATTGCTGGTGCCAAGTTCAGAGGTGACTTTGAAGAGCGGCTGAAGCGCGTTCTGAAAGAGGTGGAAGACGCCCAGGGCGGTGTCATTCTCTTCGTCGACGAGCTGCATACTTTGCTCGGCCTCGGCAAGGCAGAAGGCAGTATAGATGCAAGCAACCTCATCAAGCCTGCTCTAGCAAGAGGAGACCTTCAATGTTGTGGTGCTACCACCCTCAATGAGTACAGACAGATCGAAAAGGATGTTGCGCTGGCACGAAGATTTCAACCCATTCTAGTGGAGGAACCGACTGTTCCAGACACCATTTCGATCCTTCGAGGAATCAAGGACAAATACGAAGTCCATCATGGAGTCCGAATCACTGATGGTGCTCTAGTTGCTGCTGCCACCTACAGTAACAGATACATCACCGACCGTTTCCTTCCAGACAAAGCTATCGATCTAGTAGACGAAGCTGCTTCGGCGCTACGACTTCAGCAAGAGTCAAAACCGGACGCTATCCAGGAACTTGATAGGCAGATCATGACCATCCAAATCGAGCTAGAGTCTCTCCGGAAGGAAAAGGATATAGCTAGCGTGGAACGCCGGGAGAAGCTTGAAGAACTCCTCAAAACCAAACAAGAGGACGTTGGAAAACTCACCGAGGCATGGGATAAAGAGAAGGCGGAACTTGAAGCTATCAAACAAGCTAAAGAGGATCTGGAACGGGCCAGGGGTGAGCTAGAACAAGCCCAGCTGGAAGGGAACTTTGCAAAAGCTGGTGAGCTGAGATATTCGACGATCCCGAATCTGGAAAAGAAGCTGCCTCAAGAAGACGACACTGGTTCGACAGGCACGCAAGGACAAAGCCTGTTGCATGACTCCGTTACCGCTGATGACATTGCCGGTGTGGTCTCTCGCACGACAGGTATCCCGGTCAACAAACTGATGTCCGGGGAGGTCGAGAAGTTAATCCACATGGAGGATACTCTCCGCAAATCCGTTCGTGGTCAAGACGAAGCCCTAGAAGCGGTAGCAAACGCCGTAAGGATGCAGAGAGCCGGTCTCAGTGGTGAAAACCGGCCCTTAGCATCCTTCATGTTCCTTGGGCCCACCGGTGTTGGCAAAACTGAATTATGCAAAAAGATGGCTGGTTTCCTTTTCTCAACTGAAACCGCCGTTATCCGTTTCGACATGAGTGAATTCCAGGAGAAACATACTGTCAGCCGGCTTATCGGATCTCCAGCTGGATACGTGGGTTATGATGATGCTGGCCAACTAACTGAAGCCGTTCGCAGAAAACCATACGCTGTGCTCCTCTTCGATGAGTTTGAAAAGGCTCATCGTGACATTTCTGCTCTTCTACTTCAGGTGCTGGACGAAGGCTTCCTCACTGACGCTCAGGGTCATAAAATCGACTTCCGCAATACCCTCATTGTCCTTACATCCAATTTAGGCGCTGAGGTGCTTGTTTCAGCAGATGCTTCTGAAGGTGAGGATATTTCTCCCGAAATGAAGTCAGCAGTAATGGGAATTGTCCAGTCATCATACCCACCTGAGTTCCTTAACAGAATAGATGAATTCATCTTATTCAAGCGATTGTCGCGATCCGCTCTGCGGGATATCGTCGACATTCGCGTCAAGGAACTCCAGGATAGACTAGATGATCGGCGAATAACTCTTAGTGTGAGCGACGAAATCAAAGATTGGCTCTGTGAAAAAGGCTATGATCCCAAGTACGGTGCCAGACCGTTGAACAGGCTCATTTCCAAGGAAATCGGCAATCATCTTGCGGATAAAATCACTCGGGGACAAGTTGTTTCTGGTCAAACAGCTACCGCTATCTTCAATGAAGACAAAACGGGATTGGATATCGCAACTGAAAAGTCAGCCTGAGCCTCCGCGCTATCATGTATGATTATGATATTAGTTTGTATTATTATGTAGCATTATACCATGAATCTCTTTTCTTTATGTTCTCATATCAATGGAAGAGCCCCTACTCTATTTAGTATATTGCTCTAAATTATCATTTTCGTTTACAAGGAACAGTTACCTTGGACCAATGCCACTTTTGTTTCTATCTTAATCGGGTAATGCCCAATTAAGCTTAAATCAACATCAAGTCATGGGAGACAACTCCAACCTCCATTCTCTTTTCTCTTGATAAAAGATTATCAAGAATACACAACCGCACCGCAACATGGCACGGTCATTCCAAGCCAGGCAGAGGAGGTATCCATTCGCCAAAGGCCGTGGAAGAGGGTACTTTACCCGAAGGTCTCGTGGAAACAGAACCTCAAGCCAAGATACCCACTATATTTCGTCACGGCCATCTTACTCCAGGGCCACTTCGGTCGCAACCAGCAGAAATCTCCAGAATGAAAATGAAAATCTTCCCTCCAATGCATTGCCACATAGTCAAGCTACCACCCAGGAGGAGCGATTGGACGATGACGATGAGGAGCTTTGCAGGGTCGTCATGGCCGTAGATATGAAGGACCGAGGAACAATTGGCTGCAGTTATTATTCCGCTCAGGAAGAAAAAATATACGTCATGGAGGATATTGTCTATGGTGGGCATGATGTTATTGACATCTGTACGTGGAGACTCTGCACCTGTCACTCTTATGGTCTACTAAATTCCCTTATGACTAGTAAAACTAGAAATTGAACCCACAGTGCTGCTGCTGTCTCTGCGGGCTGATCAGGGGTTAGAAGACCCTACAAACGCAGGAAGCACAAGTCATGCTACCTCTGACGCCGGTTAGCCTTCCATCACTCGATAGAAGCAAGTACAATATTTAACTAACGATGCCCTAGACTCGCATCTCCAGCTACCATACCTGCTAGACGTGCGTCCAACCCAAGAGTTTGGATTTGAAAATGCAAAGATGAAACTCGCAGCTTTCAAATTCAACTCCGAGTCTAATGAAACGTTTAAGTTTCTTATACCGGGGACAGGCTTCTCTCATGACGGTAATGTTACAGGGGAAAATATTGACTTCACAGAACAGCAAGGCGATTTATTGAACATCGGTGGGGTTATTGATATGGAAAACCGTCTATCCGTCGGTTGTGCAGGAGCGATCCTCACGTATTTGCAAAGGAAGCGCGCTACTTTATCCCTGCAACATGGCTCATTAGTCGCTCCCGCAATCGGTATTAGTGCTGTTGGGATGATTAGCCTACAAAACACAATGTCAGTATTCTCTTCGGCATTATTATAACAAATTGAGTTAACATATAAGCACAGGCTCATCAATAGAGATACCCTGTCTTCCCTTCAAATACTACAGTCCGAGTCCCATCCAAACGCCTTCAATCAAGGCCCAGGCAAAACGTCATCAGGGTCCAAGGAAGGGTTATCTATATATGGTCTCTTCCACCATTTTGCAAGAACACCCCAAGGGAAACGCTTGCTAAAGCAGGTTTTTCTTCGCCCAAGTACTGATCCCACCGTAATTGGCCAGAGACATGAATTCCTCAGTGTCTTTTTACGGTCGGAAAATGACCCCTCCCTCGGACAACTTGTCAAAAGCTTGAAGAATATTAAGAATATGAGACCAGTTATGGTTCATCTGCGAAAAGGAATTAGTACTGGAAGTGCGAAGTTCAGAGGGTTTAAAGGTGTAGTGTGGTCCAGTCTACTTGATGTATGTCTATTGCCTCAAATCCTTATATATAGTGACTGGCTCTAAATAGGAACTAACATGAGTTATAGTTTGCGTTTCATGCCATTGATGTTAATCAAGCTTTGAAGGAGGTTACTGGAGTTCAAGCACTAGACGTTTGCATGAAGGTGGGCTGGTGAAAATCAAACATCGTTGACTTGACAGTTCTGACTGCTTGTTGTTTTGTAGGCACTACTAAAGCTTGATCTGCTGCAGTTACATCAGGTTGGGGCTAAAATCCATGAGATAGTATGAAAAACCCTGATAGTTTTCTATTCCAGCTAACCGGTCACTAGGTTGACCTTTCTCTTTCTGTCGAGGAGCATCGCACAGTGGTTCGACCTGGAATTGATCAGGAACTGGACAATCTGAAGGAGATCTATAGCGGCATGGATAGCTTGCTCAACCAGGTCGCTATCAATATTGCCACATCCCTCCCAGAGAGCATAACTAAGGAGATCAATGTCGTTTATTTCCCACAGCTTGGCTTCAATATTGCCATGCCATTTGACGATAGGGGTATACCCATGTATGGTCCAAACGACGAGGACTGGACTCAGGTATTCAACACGGAAAATAGAGCTTATTTTAAAGACTCAAGAATGCGTGAAATGGATGTGAAACTCGGTGATATATACGGATTGATCTGTGGTAAGTTTTGAATACAGCATTCCAAATCTCTGTTTATATCACTTACAATATTCAGAGAAGGAAATAGAAATCGTTTATAAACTTGCACAAGATATCTTGACATACGAGAAGATGCTCGTTGAAGCGTCTGATATATGTGGGGAGATTGATAGGTATGCCATTCCTAGATCCTAGCTTTCAGCCTTTTCTCATGACTAGAATAGTCTTCTGGCTCTAGTCCAGGGTGCTAGTTTGCACAAACTTGTAAGGCCTCACATGACCGAGGAGAATATAATATCCATCAAAAGTGGTCGGTAGGTTTCCATTATTGCCCTCTTCTCGTAACGAGGCTGTTAACCCTCCATAGTCATATGCTCCATGAAGCGACAGTGTCATCATTTGTACCCAATGATACATTCATTGTCGGCGGGAAAGGGCCCATGGAGGATACCCCAAATGATCTGCCCCCTAATACTGGCCCACATCCTGCAGGAGATACAGCTCAGGGGCCAAGCATGCTCCTGTTGACCGGTCCAAATTTCTCAGGGAAGAGCGTCTACCTCAGCCAGGTAAGCCACGCTTCTCTGTCCAGATAGCCTGACTAGAATTTAACCCTGTATAGGTTGCTATTATTGTTTATATGGCTCATATTGGAAGGTTAATACCAATTCTCAGCTACTATCCTTCAAAAGTCTAACTACTTCCCAGCTTTGTCCCTGCTGATAGTGCCATAATTGGCTATACTGATAGGATATTGACTAGAATATCAACTCGAGAGACGGTTTCAAAGGTATGTGATACTTGCTGCACAATATATATGATTCTTACAACATCAGGTTCAAAGTACATTTGCGAACGATCTTCAACAAGTATCATATGCCCTAAATCAAGCTACCAATAGAAGTTTGATAATTATTGATGAATTCGGAAAAGGCACTGAATCATCTGGTAAAGTTTCTCCCCCCAGATAACACCAGGCTAGTGCTAACTCAGGATCGTAGATGGTGCAGGTCTGGCCTGTGGGTTGTTTGAATACGTCTTAAGTATGGGAGATCAGCGCCCAAAGGTGATTGCAGCTACCCATTTCCATGAGATATTCGAAAATGGATTCCTCAAACCACGTCCAGAGTTAGAATTTGGTCACATGGAAGTCCAAATCAATCGTTCCGCTCAGAATATTGAGGATCAAGTCACATACCTCTATAAGTGAGATATCATTATTTAGACCATTAAGAAATGCAAATGCTGACCTTCTAGTAGTTTCCGGCTGGGAAGAAGTAGCTCAAGCTTTGGAACTAAGTATGTTTACGTACTATATCCTGATAGTGACATAATTAACGGTCCTCCTAGCTGTGCTGCAATGGCAGGGATAGATCCTGAAATAGTCTCTCGCGCACGGGAAATAGAAGCATTGATACATCGCAAGGAAGATCTGGTAGCTAGTTGCGCAAGCCTGACCGCAAGAGAGGTGGAAGAGCTTGAAAAGGCGGTATGTACTACTCCAACCTTACTCCTGATACCTATAAGTGTAGTCAGTGCATTATCCCGCAGCACCTAACCGGCGCTCAACTGAATTAGGAGCATCTGGCAAGGAAATTCCTGGAAGCCGACTTTTCAAATATTGGTTCAGGAGAGGAAACGTCAACAAGGTACGCCAGATCACTCCTAGAGGAGATAATAGGGAGTAGGGGGGAGGAAGTCTCCTATGTTATGGAGTCGGATGAGAACATAGAGAATAGCCCACCCCTTGCAGTAAATTCCCCATCTCTCCTGTCACCTTAATCTCTCCCTACTGGTATGTAATTTGCCATGATTATGTTATCATTAATCGTTTCCCTTTTATATTTTATACCAAACGACGACACCCTCTATAATTTTACACTCTTCACCAAATTCTTCTTGATACCTGTCAACTCTCCGCCATATCCACCACGGCCTTCACCACCCTTGTAGATCTGCTTCATGCTTCCAAGCTTCTTCTTCTTGGCCTCGAACTTCTTTCTCTTCTTCACCCTAGGATTTCGCACATCTTTGCTTCGTTTTGGTGCCAATCCTTTGTTCTTTTCAATAGCATAGGTGATAGCACGTTTGCCATCAGGGCCAATCTCCTCTTGAATCTCCACGCGGCCACCCTCCTTAGCAGCAAGGGCACGCGCCTCCGATAATGCCTTCTTGTCAGCTTTCTTTTGCTTCTGACGAGAGGCAACCATGTCATAGTAATCGTCGCTGTTAGATCCATCCATCTCACCCCGGACTTCTCTGGCCACCTGATAGTCATCTTCATCACTGTCACCGCCAAGGCGCTCCTTCTCATTTGCTTCCATGCGCCCTCTCCTCTGTGCCTCCTCATTAAGACGAGCCTGACAGTCCTTGTTTCGTTCTTTGTATGGTAGATCTGTATCTCCACCAGCATGTCTACCGGCAGCATCGCGCTTGTTTGCTTTTTGGGCGATCTGGGAGGTATAAAAGCGTAGTGATTTCTTCTTCTTCGCTTTCTCGGCTGCTTCGTGAGCAGTAAGTCTAGTCTCGTCTCCAAAATCGGAGTCATCGTCATGAAGTCGTGGCTCACGCTGCGAAGCTAACCTTGACGAATTTCCCTGCTCCAGCAGCCTAGATAATTCCTGTAGGCCAAGCTCAGTCTGGTTGAGTTTTTCAGCACGCTGCGACTCGACAACTGCCTGCGCCTCTTCCATCAATTTCTGAGCCTTTGATTTTTTGGGTATTTTCGCAGCTTTGGCTACCTTTGATGGTTTGTCTAGTGAAGATTTTTTGGCTGGAATTGCGATGGAAATTTCCTCCTCTTTTTCAATATCAGATGGTGCTTCTTCAATCTCTTGTAAGTCTTTTACTTGTTCCCAAGTTTTGCGACAGGCAACCAGTACCTCCATCACAGGGTGTTCTCTGAGCTCCGCTGGTGGTAAGGCTAGACAGCTTTCAGTACCATTTCGAGCAGGGGAAGTCAAAAGCACAAAATACATGCTAATGACTCCAAGATAGGCAGCTAATGCACGGAATTGCAAGACGGATAGTGGTGTCTTCTCATCCGGGGTTTCCTTGCGAGACTTCCGGGACCCATCAGCTGCCACAGATAGTTCCTGGTATCGAGGCTGAAGGTCTGCATAATCCCGTGACAAAGGTATAAACTCAGGGTACCGCTTCGATAAAATATCCAACCTCTCCTCGACACTCATGTCATCAGGTATTTGTATTTCTGGGAGTACCTCTGTGATGGTTTTTCCATGCGCTATGGAATCTCTCGATGTTTCCCCATCCCCTATTATACTGTCAAGCCATTCGGATTCATCAAATCCGAAATCAGCATCCGTCATGGACTGTAGTTTTTTCAGCTGGATCTTCTTGGCTTCTTCCTCTTCTTCCAGCGCATCCCCCTCTGTCTCAATCGTGTCCGCATTGTAGTAGTCCGATTTCGATGCTCCCCATGCGGTGATCCCTTCTTCCTCGTCTTCCTCTGGTTTCTTGCCATCATCAAAGAGGTCGGGACTCAGTTCTTCTCTTCGTCGTAGCTTCGGAAGTTTCTTCTTTGATTGTGCGCTTTTGTCTCCCTTTTCTACCTCTTCTTCCCCTTCTTCACCCCCGTAATCATAATCATCCTCCGATGCTGACTCGGATAGGTACCCGTGAACCTCTTCGTCTGATAGTTGTAGTAACCGCTCTAGATATTCAAAGTTAGTACTCAGGCGAAGTTTTATGAGAAAAAGAGAACGCGCAAATACCATCTTCCTCTAGCTTCCGCCTGCGCTTCACCTCCGGGCGTTCTTCGAGCAAAACACGGTCCCGTCCAGCTTCGAATTCATCTTCAGAGTTCTCAAATCGTGCATCTGCCGCGAACCTTGAGTTTTCGTCTTCAATAGGATTCTTGCTGCGGTGAGCCAGGGCAGTTCCGCCGGCCTTTCTCTTCTTTGCCATGATATTTTATGAAGAGAGTAGTGTGTCCTGAATTATCTTCCCTTCCCAACGCCTGCCGCAAGATCAAACTTGATAATCAAAAATGTCAACTTCGAGCTTCCAAAAAAAAAAAAAAAAAAATTACAAAAATTACCACAAAGTCTGGTGGAGCAGCCGAGGTTTAACTTAATTAGGTATAGTGTAATTTTGGTATTAATTACGGTTATCGATAAAAAACTAGTATATGGTGATCGTACGTAATAGTAAGGTAGTTATTTCATTGCAACGTCTTTCGAACATTTTTAATAATTCCTGTCAACTTCTTATAACTAATTGATAAAGTAAATTAACGGGTAGAAGCAGTATATGCCATATGTTTATTAGGGAGGTCGTTTAGTTTAGATACTTTGCGTTGAGGGTTACGTAAATTTAGTGTTTCTCGTAACTTGAAGAAGGAATTATTGAGATGCACGGTACTTCTCGCTAGTTAGTTAATTGTGAGCCCCTGAAGACGTTTCTACAAATCAATACCCAACCTCCTCATTCATTTCTAAGATCACATAGACCCCGAAGATTGTGTAGGATCCAGATATTTCTAAGTAGGTAACTCTGGCGTGAAGCCGTCTGTATGGAAGGGATAGCATATCCGAGTGTTCAGTCGATTGCGGCAGTCTTGCTCTTTGGCGTCTTTATATACCTGGCAGCACCGATGTTTGGTTTTGGCGGGAAGAACCAATTCCAGGTCGATGGACAGGTACGTGGGTGCTGGTGACATAGATGACATATTTGACGTATGGCTGATATAGGCTTAGACGGTTCTCATCACTGGAGGCTCAGAGGGAATGGGCCGAAGCGTTGCCATCGAGCTATCGAAGAAAGGCGCCAACGTTGTCATCGTATCTCGAACTGTATCCAAGCTTGAGGCTGCATTGAATGACATCAAAGTGCGTATGCATATTGACGAGCAGCACATCTGAATGGCCGTTTTCTCATGTTTTACACAGGCTGCAGCTTTATACCCGGAGAGGCAGAAATTTCACTATGTCAGCGCAGACCTCAAAGACCACGAAGGAACCGAGTATGCCCTGGAAGAAGTCAGCAAATGGAACGGCGGCCAGCCTCCTGATATTGTCTGGTGCTGTGCTGGGATGTCGCTGCCTGGATTCTTCGTCACCACTCCGCCAGAGACTCTAAAGTCCCAGATGGACACAATCTACTGGACTGCTGCCTTTACCGCGCACTCGACTCTTAGCAGATGGCTGTCCCCAGTTGACCCCAGTTCAAGAAACACAAAATCTTCTCCCCGCCACATCATCTTCACCTCTTCAGCTGCCGTGTTTGTGCCCTTGGCTGGCTATGGCCCTTACAGTCCTGCAAAGGCCGCCATGAGAGCTCTGGCAGACACCCTCGCACAAGAGATTGAAGTATACAATGGATCAAGGAAGAATCTGCAACAACCAGCTCCAGCTGCTGATGTCAAGATCCATATCGTTTACCCAATGGGGATCCTCTCGCCTGGATTTGCCCACGAACAAACCATTAAGCCGGACCTGACCAAACTGTTAGAGGAAGCCGACAAGCCCCAGACACCGGAAGAGGTTGCTAAGATATCCATAAAGGGACTTGAGAAGGGTGAATATATGATTACTACTATGTTAATTGGGGCTTTGATGAAGGGAGCTGCGATGGGAAGTAGCCCTCGAAACAACATCATCATCGACACCCTTATTAGCATGGTCAGCGCCATTGCATTCATCTTTGTTATCCCGGATTTGGCAGGGAAAGCATGGAACTGGGGTCGAACTCATGGAGTTCCCAAACCTCGTTGATAGCCTCCATTGCCTGGTGATGTGAAATTACTGGTTAACCCTGAAGGCGTACCTGGAGCTGCACCTTACCTCAACCACAGATTGCCCTAAGATTCATAAAATTATTATTATTATTTCCTTGAATATTTGCTTCAAACAGACTAGTCAGTGCTAGCTGTGATAGTAGAACTATGTAGTCGCACGGCTCTTCTCCGCGTTGCACAGTGCGTGGCAGGATAGTAGATAATGGCTTCCACCGGCTCTATCATGACGAAAGACGGGCCGCCACTCGGCCTGTAGCTATAGCACGATATTCCAAGCATCAAATGAAGAGCATGGAATAGTTAGCAGGTCTGTGTGGATAAGACGAATGACGTAACAAGCCGTCTAGCTCGTTGACCAACTGGAAGATCCTTGTCGCAAAAAAAATATATATCTAAACAGAAACATCGCATAGCCAGGCTCACCGGCTTCCCGTCGCAACAGTCCGGTCAGCGATGGGTGCGCTCCTCTCGATTCCAGTGCTATCATATCTGCTGATACCGTCCATGTCTTCGTATGGAACGAGCCTGAACCTGATCTTCTTCTACCTCACGTGGACGACCCTCGTTCTCTCCCACGGCCCTTTGAAAGTTGAGCTCGTCGGTACCACGGCCGTCCGATTGATATTTTACTTCATACCGTCCGTCTTGTTCTTCTTATTCGATATCCTAATTCCCTCTGCCTCGGTGGTGTTGAAGGTATACGGTAAAGACGGCCTGCCACAAGGGAAGAAGAAGAAATATGGCAGTTCGGAGCTTAAGGTGGCTGGCTGGGCTATATTCAATTTGATTCTGGGCATAGCAGCACAGGGACTTATTGAATTTGTTTTGACGAGAGTACTGGGGGTGAAGAGTCGGCTGAAGGTGACGACGAAGCTGCCGCTGCCGTGGGATATTATCAAGGGAGTGGGGAGGGCGTTGATAATTCGGGAGGTATGTTTACAAGCTGCTTTTCATAGACGGCCAGAGACTGACGTCTTATCCAGATACTGCAATACCTTGTTCATCGCTATGCTCTGCATTCGTGGACACCCTTCCAGCAATATCATAACGACTGGTACCATTCGATACACACTCCGTACCCGCTAACCGCTCACTACGACCACCCGGTCGCATACTTACTCCGGCACTTCCTTCCTACATTCCTGCCAGCAGCAGCATTCAGATGCCACCTACTGACATACATGCTCTATCTCAGCATTGTATCATTAGAGGAAACGTTCGCGCATTCGGGGTATAAGCCGATGCCAACGAGTTTCTTTATTGGCGGTATAGCTAGACGAGTGGACCTGCATCTCTTGCATGGGGGGCATGGCAACTATGCGCCTTTGGGGATAATGGATTGGTTATTTGGAACATCTATAGGGGACGAGTTGGAAGATGATATTCCCGAGCAGTCTAACGGCGAAAGCATTGCTGAGAAGCTTGTTGAAAAGAAGCCAAGGCGAAGCCACCGCCGGAAGACCAGAGAAAATGTACACTAACTAATGAAGTTATTATTATTTTTGGATAAAACATTTAATGTTTCTTGATACCAAATGATCAGTGGAGGTGAAAGAACCAAAATGCCATCCAGTCATTGCGATTTTATTGGTAATAGTGACATGTTTATGAGCGGTTTGTAAAGACAAAAGGTAAAATAGGGGAGTGTATTGGACAACGGGTAGAGATATAGGTATGTGGTATGGGATGTTCGATCAGGAAGACAGGTCTCGCTCATGTCAGAAGGTGGAGAAGAAACAGAGAAAGAGGTTGCTTGTTTGGTCGTCATCGGTTTTGTTTGTATTATATTGCAAGGTGTCTGGAATATTGCAACCAAGGCCCTTAATTTCTTTGGAAATTTTGATATTTCGGTGGGAAACACGCCATATCGGTGTGACGGAGGAGCATTGCTTTAAAGAACGCAAGAACATACACACGTCAAGTTGAGGGCGTTGTGTTGCATATTCCCTCCCTGGCAACATACAAGGAATCTCCGCTTAGTGAAAAGAAGAGAGAACAGAAGACATTATTTTAACGGCCATGAAACCACCACACTCCCGAATCTACCACTTCATCTCATGGGGTCTGTCACCCTTCCGTAGGCTGAAGCTGGAGGCAAGGTAGCTGTCGAGGAACTCCTCCTTCTTGATGGTGGCCAAAAGGGCCGAATCGACGGCCTTTTGGTCGCTGGCACGTTCGCTTGTGGTCTTCTTCTTCTATATGGGGAAGCAATACATATCAGTAATTGTCCTCTATTCTGCTTTGTCCGCCCCAAAGATTCCCGTTGTACATACCTCAGGTGCTTCTCCTTGCTTGAAGAAAGCCTCCTCTCCCTTCTTCTCAGTGCTCTTGCCGGCGGTGAAATATCCGGGCTGAGAGACCTTCTCCAAAGTCTTCTCGTCAAGGCCGGTCAGCTTGACGGATGCGCTGGTGGCAATGACATATCGGGCATTGACTCGTCGGAGTGGGACACCGTTGAGCTTGTAGGGACCGGTAACGAGGAGGACACCCTGTGGGAGGTGCTTGAGGAGGACAACACGCTTGCCACGGAAACGGCCAGCGAGGAGGATGAGGATAGTGCCCGGCTGGAGACTGGCGCGTGGCTTAGCGGGGTTGACGGACTTGCGAACCTGTAGTTAAACGTCCATGTCAGTAACCGCAGTCTTCCACAATTCGTGATATTTATATATCAAAAATATATATCGACATATATATATTTATATTTCGCCGTTCCAATTGTATATCGCAATTCTCTTGGAAATTGGGAGATATTATCGCCAAAAACAGCAGATTCTCCTCTCGGCTGCTCCTCGAGCATCTGCAAAACGACTGCAACAGGGCGTCGACGCTGGTATACTGACTTTCTTTGGCTGAGGCTCGTCATCAACAGGATACCACTTCTGTGCCTTCTGGGTCGGGACGGTCCTCTCGCCCTTTCCGAACTTCTTCGTCTGGCCAGACGCCGACATGTTGGCTTTATGTGACGAAGATTTGGGAAACGAGAATTGCAAGACTGCGGGATTCCCGGGGGTGGTCGACGGCGACGGTGGGTGGTGGTGGTTTTTGTCGTTGTTGAAGATCTGGAAGTTCGAAGTTCGACTTCTCGCTTTGCGCTTGTTCGATATTTTGTGGGAAGCGCACAAAGTGCCCTAGTTCTAGCCGAGGGCGCTAGGCCGCTTTGGGACTATTTCGGCCTTTCATTTCTCCGGATGAGTAAGGTGACTGGAAGTCTGTTAGTAAGTAATTAGTCATTGGATGATCCTTAGTCAGCAGCGCTTGGACCAGCCGGCGGCCAAAAAGAAGCAACAACAAGCAGAAAGTCAAGCGAACGAACGACAAGGACGAGACCGGCGGGAAGCGGAAGACGAAGACGAAGAAGAAGAAGAAGCAGACGAGAAGACGAGACGACGAAGCGGACATGTCGATAGCACCGATTATCACCTTCAAGGGTGGCATCTGCGAACTAGATGTGCGTTTTCTGTACATGGCCGAGCTGGAAAGGTGCTAACAGGCAGACAGACCTCCGTTACCCCAAACGCCGTCAAGGCCCGGCCTACGCCCGGATACATCTACCTCTACTCAGAAGATGACCTTGTCCATTTCTGCTGGCGGCCGCGTTCGGCACCCATAGATCAACCGGAGCTCGACCTGGTCATGGTGCCTTCCGACGGAACCTTCACGCCATACAAGCCCACCAGCGCCCAGAGACCGTCCAACCCCGAACAGCCCACGAACGGCAGAATATACGTTTTGAAGTTTGCTTCCAGCTCGCAGAGACACCTTTTCTGGCTGCAATCTCGGAGTCAGCATGAGCAGGGCAACCCAGCGTGGTTCAGTGCGCGAGATCTAAAGCTGGGCCAGATCGTCAACACCCTGCTGCAGGGCGAAGATATCGATGTGCAAGACGCCATTGACAGCCTGCCCAGGGGAGACGGTGGTAATGATGGTGGTGATGATGACGAGACCATGGAAGACGTAGAGGGAACAGACCATAGCCCTGAGAGACGACGACATGGTGGCAGCGGAGGTGCCGGGCCTGGTGCTACGGGCGGTGACATACGAGAAGAAGGTCAAGAATCAAGAGAGGGGGGAGCAGATGGCGGACGAGCGTAGGTATTACTCTCGGCACAGCATTTTCTTTTTTGTTGCATCTCTTGCTATCCTCCCTGCTGCTCTGTTTATGATCTAGAAAACTCAGAGCATCGCCAGAGCCTGCGTATAGTTTTGATGTTATGCCAGTTACGTTATTTGACTTTTGGCTGTATACGCCCAACATTTAAATCTCTGCGGTTTTTTTTTTTTTTGTTTTGCTGCGTGCCGAATATATGTATTTTGCTTATTTTTTCAGCTGCATGCACCATACTAACTTGAGAGAGCTTATAGTGCCGCCGGTTCGGATCCCTCCTCCGTTGTACAAAACTTCCTTCAGTCCTTGCAAGGCAATAATAATAGCCAGCAAGAGACGACAGAATCACGGTACACGACTCTTGCCGATCTGTTATCGACCCAATCGACCCTACCTTTCCTTGAATCGGCAGACGAGAGCACCCTCAACCAGCTGCTCAGTTCTCTTCCCGAGTCGTTGCAGCTCCTCTCCAAGCAAAATAACAACGCACCAGTCGAGCGTATTAGCGTCGACAAGAAACGTAACGCCCTCCGTAAGGTCCTTCGCTCTCCACAGTTTGCACAGAGCCTGGGTAGCCTCACCATGGCTATCAGAGACGGAGGGCTTCCCAGCATTAGCGACGCACTCAAGATCCCGGTCCAGAATGGCGGTTTCATGCGTCGCGGCGGTGTCCCGCTGGGAGGAGGAGAGGCTGTCAAAGCGTTTGTCGAAGGCGTCCGGCAGCAAGTAGAGGACAACCAGAAGGGTGATAGCATGGAGACAGACTGAGATAGCGGCTTTCAACGGTCCCTACCTTTCAGATCTTCACAAATAGCTCTATCTCTCCCCTGGACCAGCCGTCTTAGCTTAGCCCCAAGCCCCCAACCCCTGATGCGAACAACCAGTGCCATCGAAGAGATGCTCTGATTAGTTGGCTACAAGGCCGCTAGTTATTCTTAGAAACAACTCCATGTCCAATTCGTGAAGGACAAATGATTCTCCAAGCCACTCTCATCGTCGTATCTGTATTCTGTATCCGTATTACCCATATATAATCTGCACTTTTGCGTGTAATTTATGTGTATGTAATTCAATTACGCAACTCGTCACTCTTCTCAGCCACGATCTCGCCAAAACTGACAGGCGAATTTAGATCCTGGGGAAGACGCAAAGCAAGCTTGTTGTCAACTTCGTCTGCTGCAGAGCTGAAGGGGCTCGTCTCTGGAAAACACCCAGCTAACAACTTCTTTGCCCTCCCGCCTCTTTACACCCATCTCGCACCGGTGTTGCAGCACTTCCCAACGCTGCGTGTGCAGGACCTGCACTCAACCTAGTTACTTCGTCTCGCCTACGACCTGGACAACGCGCGGTCCATTCACCCGCCAGATTTTTGACCGCGCCCTGTTGCTGACCAGGCGAGCCCGCTAATAGGACATTCTCTCGATACTTGCCTGGGACCGATAGCTGCAATGTCTACGAATCGATGAGCAGAAGCGCCAATAACAAATGGCTCCGTCCGAGAACCCCAGCTACGATGCGAATAACCAGTCCGGCAGCCATTCGATACCCCTCCAAGACCTTTCGAGACCCCCGGGTACGGTGATCGCAGATGGCGCTGGACGCCGGGCGAGGAGTGCTACGATTGAAGATGAGCTTCCGGGGAGGCAGACCTCTGTTCAGGGAATACGGGCTATAGGCAGGCCGCTTTCGCGACGGTACGAGCGGATTGCAGAGAACTCGCCTACAGGAGACAGGAGTGCCGATGGCCCTGACAACTTCGAATCTGTCCGTTTGTCTAATGATGCTGGGCCGTCAGGCTTTGATCATGCTTCGTTTCACCAGAGTACTATTGGATTGAGCTTTGGGCCCCAGCAAGTTCGACATTCGGGATCTTCTACGGCGCTTGATGGACGGGTCGGAAGGAGTGATTATAACAGCTATTTCGGTGCTTCTGAGGATACGGTGGGCCAGAATGGATCGGGATCGTTCGCCGGGGAGAATGATTCGTTGCCCCTTACGGATTCGCGATATTTACAGCCAATTAGTGGCGCTTCTGTCCCGGATGCACAGGCCCAGGTCAAACGGAATTCCAATGAAGGCCGAAGTGTTCATTTTGCTGGAAGTGCTACAGGAGGTGGTTCTCACCTGGGAGATGACTTGGAGGGCGGTCTTCGGTCGGGGCGAAGCAGCGTACGGAACTCACATCGATCTGCTACAGGGCGGCTTTCACCCTCTCCTTCTCCTTCATCAGCTTTGTCTAGGGCAAGCTCCATGATGAGAATGGTCTCTCAGCGTGTTGTCAACCTAAGTAATGAACCGGAGGTTATCGAAAGTGTTATGAGACAGAAATCAGTACTTAAGCATGCCCGCATGGATGAACCCCCCTCTTTACCCGCCATGTTAGAATATGCGCATGATGTTGCTTCCTCAGAGACCTTAAATGAGGGGGGGCCAGAAAAAAGGCCTCCAAAAGCAAAACGGAAACATGGACATCCGGCCATAAGTCCATTAAGGGGTAAAGCATTGGGCATATTCTCGGCAGACAACCCGGTCAGGAAATGGCTGTGTGAACTCCTGGTGCATCCCGCAACGGAGCCAATAATTCTGATTCTTATCATTATCCAGACAATTCTACTAGCCATTGAATCATCCGTTCACACTGGCCGAAAAGGAAGCTGGTCTTCTCCCGTTGTCGACATCCTCTTCCTAGCAATTTTCATCATATATACCCTTGAATTGATAGCCAGGACAATTGTTTCGGGATTCATTCTCAACCCCGAAGAATACAGTACTCTTGACCGTTCAGCAGGGTTTCGGAATGCTGTAATGATAAAAACAAGAGAGCTGTTTTCGTTGCAGCGGCAGCCATCAACAAAGAAACCTGCAGATCCTCAGCAAATGTCTATTATCAGATCATTTACCACGATGCAACAACAAGCAGATGAAGTTGGAGATAGTCGACAACAGCAGCGTATCCGGCTTGCCCGCCGAGCTTTTCTACGACATTCATTCAATAGGCTGGATTTTCTAGCCGTTGTGTCATACTGGATTGCATTTGCTTTGTCCGTCTTGTCCATCGACACAAACCACCACATTTACATATTTAAAATGCTAAGCAGTCTCCGGATTCTTCGTCTTCTTGCTTTGACAAGTGGAACAACTGTATGAATTCTAGTTATCCCTTTCCAGATTATCCATTCCGTATTGCTGCTAACGCTTTTCTAGGTGATTCTTCGAAGTTTAAAAAAAGCAGCACCTCTTCTAGTCAATGTTGCATTCTTTATATGCTTTTTCTGGCTTCTCTTTGCCATCATCGGAGTCCAGAGCTTTAAATCTAGTCTTCGTCGAACTTGTGTCTGGGTGGATCCATTGGGTGTAAGCAATTTCACCTTCAACCAAGCTCCGGATACAGTTCAGTTCTGTGGAGGCCACCTAGACAATGTCACTGGCCTAGCTAAACCCTGGATCCATGCCAACGGGAGAAACGGAACGACAACTCCAAAAGGGCATCTCTGCCCCCAGGGGTCTCTATGCATCGAGGGCAGTAATCCATATGCAGGCACCATAAGTTTCGACGATGTGTTGCACTCTCTCGAACTTGTGTTCGTTTTAATGAGCTCAAATACCTTTTCCGACCTCCTTTACTTTACCACAGACAGCGATTACCTTGCTGCCTCCCTCTTCTTCATTGCCGGTTTCATCTTCCTGAGTTTATGGCTCGTCAACTTGCTAGTGGCTGTTATCACCTCGTCCTTTCAAGTTATCCGAGAAGAAAGCAAGCGAAGCGCTTTTACTGCTGATAGAATCGACGATGTTGGACCAGAGGATACGTCTTTTCGCAGAGTCAGCAAACTAAAACGGCTCTTTAACCGGACAAACTACCTTTGGATCGGCATAATAGCATTCGGTCTAATAGTTCAATGCCTAAGGAGCTCCTCGATGAGCTCCAACCGCAAAGAGCTTATTGATAGCACGGAATCTGCCGTCACCGTCATCCTCTTTATCGAAATTTGTTTCCGCATTGGGGTAGATTGGCGAAATTTCTTTAAATCCCGGCAGAACTGGGCTGATCTCATCCTTGCCATCATCACAATGGTGATGCAAATCCCTCCCATCCGCTCGTCGGGCAGCGTCTACGCAGCATTATCCATCTTCCAGGTACTCCGTGTGTATCGGATAGTACTGGCCTTTTCGTTGACGAGAACCCTTATCATGACTGTGTTTAGCAACATCGTCGGTCTATTTAACCTCATTATCTTCGTGTTTTTGATCACTTTTCTCACCTCCATATTTGCTGTCCAATTGTTCCGTGACCAGATACCTGCCATGGACTCAGACGGCGAAGTTACTCGAACTACATTCTCCAATATATATAACTCGTTCCTGGGGATGTATCAGATCCTCTCCAGCGAGAATTGGACCTCCATTCTATATTCGGCTACCGAAGCTAATAGCCCTAGAGGCACAGCCTGGATTTCAGCAGCCTTTTTCATCATGTGGTTTGTGCTCGCTAACTTCGTCGTGCTGAACATGTTTATTGCTGTCATCCAGGAAAGTTTTGATATTTCTGAAGATGAGAAACGGCTCTATCAGATCAGAGCATTCTTGCAACAGAAACAAGTGAGCGAATCATCCCATGGGAATCTTGCCTTGTCCAGCATATTTAAGTTTGGCCGTGGCCGTGAACGATATCGAGACCCACTTGATCACGGCCCTGCTGCACTTGAGATGCTTCTAAAAGAGGCTGTGGTTCAAGACTTCTTAGACGAGACATCACCCCTACGGCCCATGGAAACCCAGCCTACTGAACACCCGCCGGAACAACAGGCAGTGCAGCCAGGATTCTTTTCCCGTATCTTCAACAAGTTAACAGAGCGTATGTTGAACCGGGAGCCGAACCCCTTTTATTCGAAACTCAAGTTCTCAAGGGACCATGACGAACTAGACCCAGCAGCAATGGCAAAAGAAGTCCTCTCAGCTGCTGAACAAAGAAAACGAGCCCAACGACAATACCTCCAAAGATACCCAAAGTACAATGTTTCTCTCTATATTTTTACACCCTCTAATCCTATCCGCCGAATTTGTCAACGAATGGTAGGACCGGGTCGTGGAAAATCCCGTATTGAAGGGGTGGATCCATACAAACCAGTGTGGTACCTTTTTTCAGCATTCATATACGCTGCCATTGTTTCAATGGTGCTAATCGCTTGTATCTGCACTCCATTGTACCAACGCACGTACTTTGAGACGCATGGCCCCGGCATCCACAATTGGTTTGTATGGACGGATCTATGGTTTGCTATTCTTTTCAGTGTTGAGGCTGTTATCAAGGTGATAGCAGACGGCTTTTTCTGGACACCAAATGCCTACTTCCGTGGATCCTGGGGCTTCATTGATGGTATTGTCCTTATCACTTTGTGGGTGAACGTTGTGGCTGCTTTGTACAAGACGGGAGATGTTTCGCGAGTTGTTGGTGCATTTAGGGCACTCAGAGCATTAAGGCTGTTGAATGTCAGCGAGAGCGCAAGAGAAACGTTCCATTCTGTGATAGTAATGGGTGGATGGAAAGTCATTTCGGTACGTGGCACATAGCACCCAATTACAGTATAGAGACTAACAGAGTGTCTATTAGGCTGCTTTTGTTTCCATGAGTTTCCTCATTCCATTCGCCATTTATGGTTTGAATCTTTTCAATGGAAAAATGAAACAATGCAACGACGGGGATTTCGGCTATGTTTCCCTGGCACATTGTGTTGGCGAATATAAAAGCTCTCAATTCCAATGGCAGGTACTTGCACCTCGAGCCGTACACAACCCATTCTACAGCTTCGACAACTTCGGAAGTTCCCTGTTCATCCTTTTCCAGATTGTGTCTCAGGAAGGGTGGACTGATGTGTTATGGAATGCCATGAGTATCACTGGCGTGGATAAACAGCCTCAGCCGTTTTCATCCCAAGCGAACGGCTTATTCTTCGTGGTGTTCAACCTGCTCGGTGCAGTTTTCGTCCTTACTCTGTTCGTCTCTGTCTTCATGCGAAACTATACGGAACAAACTGGCGTGGCCTTCTTGACGGCAGAACAACGGTCGTGGCTAGAATTGCGCAAGCTTCTGAAGCAGATATCCCCTTCTAAGCGATCTCTTAGCAAGGACAATAGCAAATTCAAAGCGTGGTGCTATCGCGTTGCGGTTAAAAAACATGGGAGATGGGCTAGGTTTATCACGGGGTTGCTCCTGGTCCACCTTGTTCTCCTGGTTCTCGAATTTTACCCGGAAGTTGATTGGTGGGAGAAGACAAGAGACGCCCTGTTCCTCTTCCTCACCCTATTCTATATCGCAAACGTTGTCATCCGTCTTGTCGGCTTAACTTGGTCTCGGTTCCGCCGCAGCTCATGGGATCTCTACTCCATTCTATCAGTAGTAGGAACCTTTATCACGACACTACTTGCCCTGATCAATGATAAAAGCATAGTCTTCGCCCAGCTTCATAAACTATTCCTGGTGTCCATTGCACTTCTCATTATACCACGCAACAATCAACTTGACCAGCTCTTCAAGACTGCTGCGGCTAGTTTGACATCGATCGGTAACCTGTTGGCCACCTGGTTTATCCTTTTCCTCGTTTACGCCATAGCATTGACTCAGATTTTCGGCTTGACCAAATTCGGGGGCTCTGAAACGGGCAATCTCAATTTCAGAAGCGTACCTAAAGCGCTAATCCTTCTATTCCGCATGAGTTGTGGTGAAGGGTGGAATCAAATTATGGAAGACTTCGCAACGATGGAGCCTCCTTACTGCACACTAGGCGAGAATTTCTACAGGAGCGACTGTGGCAGTGCCGCCTGGGCTCGCACGCTGCTTATCTCATGGAACATTCTGAGCATGTACATCTTTGTCTCTCTATTTGTCTCGCTCATCTTCGAGAGCTTTTCCTACGTCTATCAACGAAGCAGTGGCCTTTATGCGATCAGCAGAGATGAAATCCGTCGTTTCAAACAGGCGTGGTCTACCTTTGACCCTGACGGAACGGGGTATATTTCAAAGGAGGCCTTCCCAAGGCTTTTAGGGGTAAGTCTCATTCCGACTGTTCAATTAAATTTTGATTTAATGGTTTGTTAACGCTTTATGTATAGGAACTTTCTGGTGTGTTCGAGATGCGTATATACGAAGGGGATTTTACAGTCGGCCGCATTCTAGAAGACTGTCGTGTCAACGTTCGAGAATCAGAAATATCGCATTCTCGATCTGTGGGTGAACTAGATCTTAAGAAGCTTATGCTCCGTCTTTCCCATCTCCCAGTTGCCGAAATACGCAAAAGACGTGCACGCTTGAACGCCTTTTATGAGGAAGTGCTAGTTTCATCTGATCCAGAACGAGGAATATCTTTTACTTCATGTCTTATGATCCTTGCTCATTACAATGTTATCACTGACAGCAAGAGTTTGAGGTAAGCTTTTTGTTTTTTGGTGATCCACTCTGCTTGTGGGAACTTGACAAGCTAACAACGGAATCCAGGCTGGAAGAGTTCCTACGGCGACGTGCCCGTCTACAGCGAGTCGAGGAAGCTGTCCGCCGAAACGTGGTCGTTGGATTCTTCAACACGCTCTATTGGTCAAGGCGATTCCGACAACGTATCCAAGCACGCCATGACTCTCGCCTGGTCTCGGTACCACAGTTCTCTGTTCCGGAGATATATGTCGAGGACGAGGACGGCCACATGGACGAGGATCAATCGAGACGAGCATCAGAAGACCGTGCAAGATCCCCGGAAGGGTCCCCAAGCCGGAAAGCCCCACGCATTGCTCTTCCAAAGATCGAGACCAACATGTTTGGCGACGAGGCTCATAGGCTCCCGTCACCCACACATTCCGACTGGGGTAACTTCAATCCTTCTCTGACGCCTCAAAGTCCTACTACCCCGTATGATAGCAGTGTGCCTCGCGATGAGTCGGGTGAAGGGCATGGCCACCAACGCGGTGACAGTTCTGTGAGCGTACAAGGCGTGCTGGACTCCTTCGATCACTCCGTATGGGGCGAGAGTATCAGACGAAGCTTCACCCGTCGTCGGTCCCACGGCTCAGCGGGCGAGTAGGCGCAGTCACCCAGCCTTTACTTTCACCTTTCTTCTTCAACTTCTTTTACCCTCGAGTTACCTCTACTACCAACGTGAAAACACCTATCAAACCCCTTGTGGATACTCCCCTTAGTATGGGGAAATGCAGAAACGACAGACATGACCAACTCATCCGGGGAAACCAAAAAAAAACAAACAAACCATGAACCAATCCCAAGATGCAAAAACTAAAAAAAAAAAGAACTTGGTCTCTGTTCCGCCTATACAGTAATGCATATGAGACCTCCCTTGACAGCAGCGAAAATGGGATCTCATGGGAGTTCTTGTTCGAGTTTTTCTTCTCCTTCCCCCCCCCCCCTTTTCTTCATTTCTTGTTAACGGACGAGACGCTTTGATTTTTACCCTCCCCCCCCTTTTTATTACCATGTTCTTTTCTTGTATATGTGCTGATAACTCCAACTTGTTCCCATCCTTTGATTCTCCTTTTCTTTTTTTTTTCAGCCTGGAAGTATTCTTGACGGTTTGACAAGTTGTTTACTAGAGCTTTGGGAGTTTTCTTTGCTATTAACTATCATATCCCTGTTGTCCCCGTTGCAGATTCGCCGCATAAGACACACATCCTTCCATCCAAGTGCAGCGCGTGTGTTCGACCTCGCCTTAGACAGCTGTTTGTTTGTTTGCTTCTTTACCTTTTGGTGTATATACCATAGTTAGCCTTCACTTCCACCCTGCCAATAATTCCTAATAATAGTTTCCTGGCATCATGACTGTCTGACTGCCTGGCTCGTACTCCGTGCAAGCAACCGGCCTAGCAGCGAGTTATTGCTCTCTTCTTCGTGAGCCCGAAGATCAAACACGCAGAGATTCGTAACCAGCTCCATCCAAAACCGCAGACCGGTCAGCCCTCAGACAGGCCCAGCCAGCGGACCGCCCTGGCGCTGGGGAAGGTGGCTGAGCCGGAGACGAGTCTATCAGCTACTTGCTATTAACTCATCTAACTCTCTTCCCCTAGACCCAGCGAGGCGGGAGAGAAAGGGGCTGTCTGGCCCTCTCTGGCCTCTCCCCGATATATAACGAAGGCCCGCCAACCAAGCTGATATCGCTCTCATCCCAGGCAAATAGTCGCACAGCCGCGGCCAATAAACGACCCGGGAAATCACGAAACCGCCCAATGGCAGGCTGCGTCTCCTGCCGGGCCCTGGATCCCACATGGACCGGGGGTTGGAATTGAAACTAAACTGGTCCGTCCATGGCAGGGTTGCTTGCTTGTGCCAGGGCGAGGCCGGTTTCTCTGCAGAAGAGTGTCTTAGGTGCCTGGGAGCAGCTCGAGACGGGGCGGGGGGAGGACAGACGAGCAGCAGAAACGAGACAGCGAGAGATAGAAGCAGAAGAAACAAGGCCCGTTGCTGATGCCGTGGACGGCGGTTATCCATCTGCTCCGTCGCCAACGGCTGTTAAGCTGGCCTGGCGGGCGATAACTATTTGATACATGGCCGTGTGTGGCTCGCGAGGGCGAGGAAGATGAGAGATCCACTGCAGGTATCATGATCTACGCGGGCTCGTTTCATCCTCGACTCCCGCTTTTCCTCATGTCTCTTGCCCCTGCATGCATGATGGCATCTTCGTCTGCTTCCTCTGATCGGTTTCGTCCCCGGTGCTGCTGCTGAAGTCGAGCGTCTTCCTGTCTGCCCGTTCTCTGGTTGCGATTCAGCTAGTCGGCCGTTGCTTTTTCACCCAACCAGGCAGCGATCGATTCTGCGATATACTTAATCACGGCTCATCGTTGCCTAAACACTTATCACTTCTATATATATATTCGTATATATACAAAACTGCTCCCTGCGCGACCCTCTGAGAGGGCCCTTCTCCGTCCCTCTTCTCTCCTTCTCCTGGCTGGGAACCGCTGAGAAGACGCAAAGGACGCTGCTGCCGGTCGAGCTGCCTACTACGGTCGATCCGTTGATTATAATATTACAGATTACAGAGAGAGCCAGCAGAAGATACACACACACAGAGACAGAGAGAGAGAGAGAGAGCAGCGTTTTTTCCTTGCGACGACGGGGCGTTATTATTCGACCAGCTTGATATCAGACAGTATAATCTCCGTGTGCACCAGCTGCTTTGAAGCCGAAGAAGGCCTTGGGCAGGCCCGAAACAGACCAGGCAGCGCCTCTACTTCCTCGCTTCATACCGTGAACCCAAGGGCAAACGGACATTGAATAATACTCCGCCAGGGGGGCCAGCTAGTTACCTATAAGACCCTATATTATACACCGCAAGACTCAAGAGAGAAAGAGAGCACAAGCTCGAGCTTGAGACAAAGAACCCAAAAATAAAAAAAGAGAGACCAGCCACTGCCTGGACCCCCCGGCTGGACGGAAGATACATATAAATGGCATCTAAACCAGCCGTCCACGACCTGATCAGCCTGTTCGAGGCCATCGAGACCAGCGAGTCCAAGATGGACGAACACACTCGCTATCTCAGCCAGCTGCTGCCCTCGCCATGGACGGAGATGGCTCCCTCCCTGACCATCCCGTACTCGCCCAGGTCGACCGTCGGCAGCGAGGTCGACTCGGACCGCCCATCCCCTCTGACCTCAGCAACCTCCAGCCCGGCCTCCTCGCCTACTTCTAGCCCCATCAGCGCCTCTCCGCGCATGAACAGATTCACCTCTTCGCTCCGTCGGATCGGCAGCCGGAGCAAGAAGTGCTATTCGTCCTCCTCGCTCGGCATGGGGACCATCCTGCTGCGCCGCCGTCCATCTAACGTCGACCTGGCGCTCACAGAGGAGCGCTACCGATGCACCGAAGATTCGATCGAACGACGTGGGCTGGGTCTGCTGGAACCGCGTCCCGTTGACCCCATGCCGCTCATGGCCGATGGCCATGCTCACATTGACTCCTCGAACAACCTGTCGAGCGTCACCTCAGACCTCAAAGAGCCTTCTGCGCTACTCTCACCCCTATCAGCTCGCCAGTCCCCGCGATTCGTCATGGGGGGAATTGCCGAAGTCATGGAGGGTTCCGCTTAAGGCGCGCTCTCTCTATATATATATATTCGAAACTTTACGACCTCACGCCCACCCACCCCATTATACAATGTCCCCGTTTTGTTCAGAGACGACGGATACGGATACACTCTGCTGTTACCATATTGATATGAAAAACGCTGTTTTGCGTTAAGAGCCTAACCATCGAGTCATAAAACAGCCCTATTACCTCCAAATGAAGGCTCGGTTTGGTAAATAGGGCCGGTTTCCTCTGTTCCTTTCCTTTCTCTGTTGTTCCTCCATTCCTCGATTTTTTTTTCTCTCCTTTTTAATTTATCCTTTTTGAAACGTTGTATGATACCAGGATATTCATAGGTATAACATTTCCTATATCAGTGTATCTGATGCCCTATCCTCGCCTTTTCTCCTTCTCTCCCCTTTTTATTTACCATTACCCCTTTTTCTTCCCTTGGTCTACGATTGTTTCCTAGAACCCGGATAAGACAGAAGATAGGCAACACTTTAATGCAGAAATACTCATTGAAACCAAGATAAAATCTCATTCGATGTCCTTTCAACTCCACATATGCAGTGAATGAGGTAAATCCGAAAACCGTGGGTATCATGCTAGGTGTACAGTAGTAGTAGTAGTAGTAATAGCTTCAAGACAGTTGAAAGAAAACGACAAGAACGCTCGGGCTAAGCTAATCGGACAGCGCTAAAAGAAGAAGGACAAGACAGAATCAGCAACCCAAGATACATCCAAGTATGAAGGTGACTGGATATGCAAGGCGAAGGCTGTAGATCAAGTATTGAAGAGTGTGCATCCTCATTCATCATCCTCAGACTCCTCGGAAGATTCGCCAGAAGAACTATCTTCACCAGGCCGTGTGGTTTTCCGTTTTGCCGGCCAGAGCTGGCCACGGCAGTTTTTCTCTCCACAGAGACACTTCGTCGCGTCTGGGTCAACATCACCTCCTTCCCAGCCAGGATGATAGTCAAACGTCAACTCAGTGCCAGCCGGTATGTCACGGACCGCAAAGAACGCAAGTTGATAGACCCCATGGTCGTCTGTCTGAGTGGCAGGAAACATCTTGCAGTTTGGGTTGCAGGAGTGGTTAATGAACCTGGTAATTGAACCAAACTTGCGTCCGTCAACGACATAGATATCCTTCTCCTTCTCATACTCCTCAGCAGGGAAGTAGTCGAGTGAGAACAAGTAGCTTGAGTATTTTTCCACGTCAATTGCTTCTTCTCTGGCATCGCTAGTGGACGGCTCAATGACCTCGCCGACATAAGTGTCAATGAACTGCCCTCGCTCTATAGAATGAGGCGAGCGGACTCCAAAACCCCGGTTCTTGGTCTGGAAAACCTCCAATTCAACTTGTCGCCCACGGAAGACAACATGATTCCAGCAGTTGACTCCAGAACATTTGCAGCGTGACGAGCATTCTCGGATCAATGCCGTACGCTTATTCAGGATCTCTGACTTTAAGACAGCCCGTACACGTTGACCCTTCTCATAATGAATTAGGTCTTTAGAGAGGCAGTCGCATTCAGCATCACATTTCGTACAATCGCAGCCCCATAGGAACTCCGGATCAATCTGATTAACCCCGCTGTGAATTTTATAGGAGTCAATAAAATCAAAATTAAAATCGATCTCTTTTGCGATCTTGCCAGCCTTAAACCGGACTGGGGGCCCCTTGATCCGTTGAAGCTTCTTATTGTATAGCTCTTCTAAGCGAGAGCACGCCGACTCTTTATCGCTACGTCTCTTGGGCGGAATATACCGCTTGCTTGACCGGGGTATCTCAGTTTTCTTTGGGTCGAATGTTTTTAACTTAAGGTACGGTCTTTTTACCTCCTCATTCCCAACGGCGTAGAAATCACTTAGACCATGGTGGTCCGGGATCTTAGTTGCTGTAAGCTTCCGAGACAAGGCTTTGTTGATATCTCCATCAGACGATAGAGATCTCTTACGGCTGGTAGTCACTGGCGAAGGACTTGGCCGCCGAGGTGGCACAGGGATGACTACCGAAACATTTGAGGCCTTGGACTGTGGGCGGGAACTGGAGGATGTCGAGCCCTTGTCAACAACAGCACGTCCTGGCTTGCTCGGCGGTTTAGACGGCAACTGCCTCTGTCTGTCATCTTCAGGGCTGATGAATGCCTTGAGCAGCCGGCTTGATATCACTTCGGGTTGCTATAGATCAGGGTTGTCCCAAAGCGGTTAGCGCGGTTTGAACTTTTGAGCGGGAGCAAAACAACAACTCGCGGACGGCGGGTCTATAAAAAAAAAATAAAAAATAAAAATAAAAACGAATAGTAACCGCGTCTAAAGAGCGGTTAAAAAAAATAAATAAAGAAGAACACCCAAAAATGCTCGGAGTAGATCACGGTATCAAGTTGACGGGTCACGGCCTGTCCTGGGATCTGGGTTGGCATACAATAAGAGTCTCCTCGTCTGAGTCCGAGTCTAGGACGGTAACCATCTGGAGTAATAGAGTACCACGGTTCAGTCAGCCTCGCAAACGGGTAAAAATACGGGTCTGTTCAGTCAGCTTGCTTCGTACCTTTTGTGTGCTGGCCTCTGCTCTCTTTAGGACGCCCTTGACCAGCGTATCCGGGCGATTCTAAACAGCCTGTACACCCTGAGAGCAAACAGACGCGCTTAAAAGTCAAAACTCTAGGAGAATAAACCACTTCTTAGATATAGTAATATTTAGTAAGAAAGCTAGAAAGGGGCGCTTTTCTGTACCTTTTTACTCTAATGTGAAAGTGTATTATTAGAGGAATAATCGTGTTCTCAGAATCTGGGCAATTTTATCGGGGTGAACCGGTGAAGAAGAAGCAGAGATTTCTTTAAGCGAAGTGAAAGAATAAATACACACGACCTTTATTAAACCTTATTAGTAAGCGATAAAAATAGTACTATAATCCCTATTTATTAATTTTATATATAATAATAGCGATAAAATCGATAATTTATACTATTAAATCGATTATTGTGGCGAAATTCTGTAAATAGTTGATATATATCGATTTTTCGGCCTTATAATTCTCATCGGCTTATTATTAAAGAAAAAAAAAAAGCTTCGGCGTTTGATTTTCGGAACGGGGTTTTTAACGAATATAATTGCTCGATATAACCCCTAGCCATCGAGACTTTAATTCATTATATAGTATATTCTTATATTAAGGGGATTTGGGGCAAAATTATAGCTATTAACTAAATTCTAGATTTGCCTCCGCCCTACTTCGCACTTTTATATGGTTTTCGGCGTCCTAGGCTCTCTACGATCCGTCGACCCCACTTGCGACGGCTGGAGCGGACAGCTATAAGCCTATAACTAGTCACCCTACGAGCCTACAAGTTGACTTCGGCCCTAATTCCCCTGAGTTTTCCATCCTCTCGCCTCCGAGAAGCGGTGAGAAAAATAGGATTGTATCACAGGAATGGACAGATTTCCCCCTACGGTATCAATGAACAGACAGTACGGAGTACCACTGTATCGGCAAATTATCTCAACTCTCATGTTTGTAGTAGTCAGGCGAGCTATCAAGATAATATATCAGTTGATTCGATTGAAATCGGGTTCAGTTTCAACCAGGGTTCAACAGTTGGTTTGGTAGCTCAAGGTACTGCGATACCAGCACGAATCAATGATACCATTGGTATAGTACTATATTGATTAGAGGGTTAATCACCGATATTCTTGAATTGGATACGGATAACCACATGAGAATTACGAATTACGTGGCTTTAGAAGAGGTTACAACAGGATCCTCACTTATTCGGGCTACGCGCTTCCGCCCGTTCTCCACCTAGCGAAGCCGGAGCCTTCCTCTGATGACGGTGGACCGTCAATGATAGGCTGCGACACTACTAAGTAGATCTCCAGATTGATTCAAGAGATGTATAATATAACGAATACAAACATTTCCAAATGAGCTTTCGAGGCGTGCGAATCAATGATCAATATTATTACCATTATAGGGCAGACGCCTCCAACGGCGGACCGTTGACGGTTGTAGCTACCGTGGTCCCATCCATCACCACGTCACAAGAGATCGTGTTATGGGAAGTACTTCCTACACTCCAAACCTCGTCACCTCAAACAGTTCAAACTTCACGTAGGTATATCCCGTTGGTGATTCTTACACGTTACAATCAACCATCGGTTTCGGTAGCAGAACCCCGTCGTCCGGGGACTCGTAGTCAACTACACGAACTCGGGGCGCGCTCTCACCCGCTGCTTCACACTCACATTGAGGTATAACGCAAGAAGAAGCTATAGGGTATCTATATCGATTTCAGCCGATTGCAATATTGTTTGTCAGTCCTGACTCCTCGACTCCCCGGGGTTTGGGGCCCAGCGGAGGATTGTGAAGCGGTACTCCGTACTACCGGACAGGGCTGCTTAGTTTGAGTGGCGCCGAGTTCATAGAGCGCGGCCGCAGAGAGTTGTTGGGTCGAGTCTGATGGATAGAGCAGTTTGATCGATACCCAGACACTCCATAGTGAGTACTCAGCGGAAGGGGCGGCGAGCGTCCTTTTATATGTCTGCGAACTTCAAGTAACACGTGACGGTTGGCTCCGCTGCGCACGCGGCGTGGCTGTCGCGACCGCTGGAAGCCCCTGAGAAGGCACACCAGGGGCCAGGAGCAGCTTGAGAGTGCAGCGTAAAGGTAGTCTTAAAGACTGATCCTTCGGGTCAGATAAGGCGATACGAGTGTCTGTTGCACTTTATCGAGGTTTTGTTAGTCATTCACTTGCCACTCATACCGTCAAATATAGGTCACGTGATATTGACCGGATATTTAAAGTTTGATACATAGCTATATAAACTTTTATACATTACTTTATTTCGGTCACGTGATTATATAGCGCTCGATTCGAGATATATAGTTTTTTATAAATTATAATGTATAACTAGCTTAAAATGATTTGATAAAACTATTATAAAAGATTTTTATAAATTTAAGAGTGATAGTATTAGTGATTACTAATTGGTATAATATTTCGAAAACTATCAGCTGACCTGTATTTATCCCTTTTCGTTCCTCGTATTAGTAATCAGGGAATACGAGAATCGAGCCGGTTTTTATCGTGCCCAACAGTAATCAAAAGAGGCCTTCATTTTATTATAGTAATAGATTCACGATTAATCCTCTATACCGCCCCATTCTTCTTCCTCGTCCGAGCCCTCGTCAGGCTTCTCCGGCTCCCTTACGCCCCACGAGATCAGCCTTTCATCAGTCAACGTCTCCTTAGCCCGGCTTCGAACCGTCTTATTCGGGCTCTCAGACTGCAACCTCTCAATCGGTCGAAGTAATAGCTCCATCGGAACACACTCCTTTAGCTTCGTAGCCCGAGATTCCCCATCGTCTCCAGCACTAGACTCGTCGGGCTCGGTAGCGCATTTCTCCAGCTCGTCCAGCCAAATATCCATGAGATGATAGCGTATCCCATCCGGGCCCTTGGGCACTTTAATCAATGCGCCGTTCTCATCTTCCTGGTTGGACAGCTGCTTGGATGGATTTGGGTCAAAAATCAGCGGACTTAGTGGGCCATCTTCCAGCATGTCGAGATACGCCTCTAGCTCAGCCCATTCGTCTCCCTCGCGTACTGGTACGGCAGACGTACTCGACGTTTTGCGCCGCGAGGTCGAACCGCCATTTACTTCACTATCTGCCTCATCTCTTTCTCTCTTTCTCTTATTCTTGGCTTTCTGGTTTTCGGTGCTATTGTTCCCGGGCTGGCGTTTGCTTTTCCCTCCGCGCTTCAAGTAGTATTCGAATGAAACGCCCACATAGCATCTTATTAAGAACAGGTATTTGTCTAGACGTAATCTGTCCAGCGAATGGAAGTCGCGTGACATTGTTATCCAGAATGCTCTTAGAAAGGGTAATACCATCTGCTCTGGTAGGGAGGGGACTAGGGTATATGAGAGGGAGCGGGCGAGGGCTTGCTGGACAAGAGGTTTATCGGAGTGGTAGAAGCCTGTAGTTTTCCCGCCTCTTGTTAACATGATGGAGAATGGCGTGTTAATTATGAAAATGGATCCCTGTACGCACAATAAAATAGTCCTTTCCATATTTTCAAGAGGTCGAATAGCTTCAGGTCTCGTTTGCTTCGTAGAAAGGCAGTTAGAGACTCAACTGCTTTATCGCGAGTTTTCCTTTCTTCAACACGGAGTGTCAGCAACAGCCAGGTAAGGGAGCACATAGCATGAGCAAATACAAATACCTACCACTTGATGCCAGCTCCCGTATGAAGGGGGACTGCTGTAGATCCATGATGGCGGAGGGGCTTGCCGGGCTCGATTGCGATCTCAATTTGGCCTGTAAATCGGATATCTTTCTCCTAGGCCAATTATCCGAATATTATAAGCTCCTGAGGACCTCCTGAAGACCCTTGCCTGGTGTATTTTGTGGTTTGCGAAAAAGTTCGTGGAATTGAATAATTTGTGAATATTTTTTTATTCTGCGACTTTTTTTTTTTACTTTTACTTTCTAGCTGTGTTTGTCTTGTTTGCATCCGACTATCAATAAACAAAATTTCCGTTCGAGAAAGAGGAAAATATAGAAAGATAGAAAGACCAAGATTGATATTGGTTTGTATCGGTAGGTTGATTAAATATTGGCAGTAAAGGAGGTATATACAAATAGGTAAATAGACAAAAGAAACGGCCCTGCCATAGATCTCAAAAGAGAATAATGATGAATTGCAAAGTATATGTGTACTCAAGTAAAGGCGACTCCTAGGACGCCGATGCTTGCCAAAAGATCGAAAACGAACATGTTGTAGAAAGTCTCCTAGTACGCCGGTAGAGAGACGCCGATGAACGCCGGAAAGTTGATAATATGTGATTAGATGTTTATAGGCGAAAAGGTTGGGTCATGGTTGGTTGAGAGCAACCTTGGTGACATTTGATCGATCACGTTGAAGGCTCCGTAGAGTAGGACAGGGCGCGAGGCCGCAAGTCCGAGGACGTCGAGATGTTGAGAACGGGTCTGGGGATTGTGAGACCTTTTACAGTTGGACATGCAAGGTCCTACGCTCATTTCGAAACCCTAACGTACGCGTTTACGACGTTGCCTTCTTTCCATCCCTGTTCGAGCAGTGTCTGGCTGTCTCTGAAGAACTTGCCCAGATATACGATCTGGATGCGGGTATTGGAAGGCAGCTGGGAAGAGCAGTTAGCAGTGATACTCAGTTTTTCTATCATCATCATCATCGTCGTCGTCGTCAAAGAAATATCAAACCGGCAACGTACTCTAGCTTCAGCCTGGATTCTCCGAACAAGAGCTGCAACGGTTTGCTCTTTGCCGATGCTCACGACCACATCTGGGCCGCCGCGATCGCTTAGTCGAGCAGTGACCTTGAGCAGGTCTCGTTCGTTTCGCTTTCCCTTCTCTTCCCGCCTGCGTTCCTTTTCCTTGTCCAACAGGTCGTCAGACGAACCGGTGCCCAATACCAACTTTGCGGTAGACGTCTCGTCGCCAGCTGTATCACCGTCTGCATCACCGTCCAGGTCAGCGCCAGTATCACACTTGAAGGCTTCCTCGGCAGCATCGTCGTCATCCGCCAGGTTTACGGGATCAGACACAATAACTTCTGGAAACTTGTACAGCGCCCCGCTCTCGTCGTAGCATCCCTCGCAGACGTCGCCTGTTGGAATGGTGATGCCAGCTGCGTCGATGATGCCCTGGGCGGTCTGGACGTCTCCTTCCCGCAGTAGGGAAAGGGCGGTGGACAGAGCAGCCCATATCTCTGGCCGGCCGGCGACTCTGGTATCGAAGAAGACTTCCCGCTCCCTGTCGATGGTTGCGCGGGTCCAGGTGCGGCGTTTGCTCTTCCAGACGTGCGGGCGGATGGGCTGGTTGAAGTGCTCGTTCAGCGGCACGCCGCGACGGGCAGCCGAGCGATGCGGCCGGGGCGTCGCAGAGGAGGCATCTGAGGCAGCGTGCGAGAGGCCGCCGTTTAGCGAAGGCCGCTCCGTCTGGTCATGGCGGTGGCCGGCGGTGTTGACGTTGATCTGGTGAGACGAGTCACCATGCTGGCCGGCTGTAGAGCCTGGGTAAGGCGAGCTGTCGGCGTCTCGAGAGAAGCAGCACCCCTAGAGGCAGACACGGCCGTTAGGTATCTGTTCCAGTAGCAATAGTAGGTATATAAACGGGATACTCTGCTTCGCCGTCGCTGTCGCTGTCTTGCTGTAGATGTCCCAGCACAACAACTTCTACCCCACAGCCGGGGATCGCAACAAAGACGGCGAGCTCGGTTATCCTATAGTTACATCTGCACAAGGCGAGCGCAAAGCAGCTGTGAAAGATAAACAAGGACTCGACTTACCATGGCGCATCGTGTGATGGTTTGGCCGTTGAAAGGGGCTTCGGGGGAAGAAGATGCAAGAATGCGAAAGGCGAGGAAGAAAGACGAGGAAGAGAAAGTCGAGGGGACGGACAACCAAGGAAAAAAAAAAATTCGCTGGCCAGACAAAATATGATGCAGCTTATTACTCTTATTCTTGCGTTATAATTATTTTATTTATTTAGCTGCTGGACTAGCAGGTTATCCCGCTTCTTCCTTAGTTTCTTTTCCTGCATGAAGACGTTTATTTATAGCTTGCGGTGCGGTGCTTGTAGCGTTGCTTGCTTGTCCCTGTCGGCTTTCTCGCTGGTTGGTTGGCCGGCGTCCATTTGGAAGAAGCAAAACCCAGGGCCACGCAGGTTGATATTGGATTCATACCGTGATTTCCAGGGAGAAGAGAAGGTAGACTCTCGCCTGGGTGGTCTAGACGTGGTTTTTAGCTGGGTGTGTTGGGGGTTATGGCAGATATCAAATGTGCTGGTGGCGAGGTGGGTTTTGAGCAAAGTGGGCGCGCGGCCCGTTATTTTATTTATTATTTTACAGGGAGTTTCGTTATACAGCATATAGTTATACATCTATCGTGGAGAAGATAGCAGAGTAGATGGATATAGGCTTTTGGCTAGATGTTTGAATGTTGCCCCTGGTGCGGCGGTCTATCAATAAGACGGACAGACACACACACACACACAGAGAGAGAGAGAGAGAGAGAG
>NW_003315538.1:0-27775 GCF_000151505.1 Trichophyton verrucosum HKI 0517
AAGGAGAGAGAGAGAGAGAGAGAAAGAACCTCATACCGCCTGTTCTTCCTCCCGTAACATCGATTGTGAATGAGTATAAAAAGATTAATAGGCAACCCTTCTTCGTAACGGTTATTATCATCAAGGATGGAAGGCAGATTGGCATTTAACCTAACGTTCTCCTGAAACGTGGTTTGATAGGTTATACTGGCAGGGAGAATTTCTGACCCTTGAGAACCCTATCGCAAGATATATCATTAGACATTGAATATAAGCTGAATCATTAAGCTTAGAGACACTAACTTTTGGAAATAGATCCAGAAGAAGTCGGCGTAAAGAATGGTCTGGATGATACCAGCAACCACAGCAATTGGATCGAAGTATCCGTCGGAGAAGTATCGGTAGATCCAGTTGGGAATATACAGAGCACGGTATATGCCCAGGGCAAAGAGATAATGGGTTGTTATGGTCTCTGCTTCACCGGTTCGCTGAAGCATGAACAGTTGCGGTAATATGGCAACTGACTCTAACCAGATCGAAAAGGCCCAGAGAATCTAAATATGAGAAATTGATACTGTTAGACTCTGAACACTCAATCTTTTTCGTTGACCGAAGAACTCAGAAGTTCACTCACCTCTGAAGCTGTATATTTGTAGGGGAACAAAACTCCCAGAACGGCACTAGCTCCGAGAAGATATACAACTTTAAAAGTATCAATGTTTGGGTCGTTTGTTGGTTTATAATCGTTGAGCATCAGATAAATGGTATATGCGGAAGAAGAAATGAAGAGAATTTTGAAGATGGTGTTGTAAGGCGAGCCGGTGAAGTTCCAGAACAGGTCTAACGAATGTAAAGACACGGTCAGTATGCTGCGCATGATCTTCCCCTTGCCAGGTTGTGTATATGCTCGCGTGTAAGGGGGCTAGAAAGTTAAATACCAAGATATCGAGTGACGTAGACTATCAGGTAAAGCGATTGTGACTTGAATGATATCCCCGAACAACTCTGCACCAACGTTAGTTTGAGATTGGAGTAAACATATAGGTTTGAAGCATGCGCATACACTCGATGACTTCATTTTCTGCAGGAGAATAAAGATAGAGAGGAGGTGGGAGATGTCCGCTAGTAAAGCCGCTTGATTAGCCAGTCTGTTTTGCAGCAAAAATTGACACCAACTAGAGTAATAGGGTTGATGTTGCTTCGTAGGGCATACCGAGAAGCCGGAAAATATTCATCTTGATGGTTGCGCCTAACTAGCCTCGCTTTCCAGGGGTGTATAGATAGAATGCGATTCCGCGATCAGGGGACGGGATCCAACGGCGGTCGATTTGGGCCTATGAATCGTGGGATTGTAGCGTAATCTGAGGTAGAAGACTCTTCTCCATGCAACCAGTAATGTTGCATCTGACCACAGAACGTAATTTCTAGTTCCTCTGACTTGTAGAAACTCTGTGGACGTTGAATTTGAGAGGTGATAAAGAGGTTGTTGATGTTGACACGAAGGCCACAAGATGCGCTTTTTGACTTCCTTAATCAGCTTGAACTTGGACTGGTCAGAAGGGGTCATGTGATTTATCAGTATCCCATGGATCGGATCCCCGACCATGGACTGGACGTAGGATTCAAGATGGCAGACTCGGTAATAGAGAACTTAAGAGAGATAGGTAGTAACAAGTGTTATTACAATGGAAGCTGGTAGTGTAGAGGGCTCGTCGGGCACAGATTGTGTTGATGTGGGACATGGTTGACTAGTTAACTAGATGTTGTCCTGGCTCTTCCTCTAGTTATCTCAATGCGGGCGCCAATAACAAAGCATACTACATCGTACCCAGCACTCTCCCTACTGGACGTGCTAGACGCACAGCTCAGTCTACAATGGAGGGCTGCAGGTGGAAGACAATCTCGAAAACTAAAGGGAATAAATATACGAAGATACTTGAAGTCGTTGCACCAAGAGTTGTCACATGACCTATCCCCGTTTTGGGTAATTCCCGACGTCAATGTGGAAATTGTATGGGCGGAGCTTGGTTTCTGCGTATTGTTCACGCGTGGGCGTCGGTGAGACCATGCTGCCGGAAGTGTTAGAAAGAATTGAATCTGCGTATTGATTTTACGCTATTGATTAATTATACAATACAACAAAAGAAGCTAGGTGGAGCGTGATAGTACGGAAGACTGCATAGTAGAACGGCGCCAAAACCAGACCAGACCAGACCAGATAATGCCACAACCCCTAATCTCATTTAGGTGGACTAACTAACGCTTGGGAATGGTATTTCCTGAGGACAACAAAAGTGTACAAGAGACAAGGGAGGTTAAAAGGCAACACCGCCTCCGATGCCCTCCGTTTCGGACATTCTCTGGAGATGACCGTCCGCAAGATCGGTTCTTAACGCGGCAGTCTCACTTTCCCTGCATAGTTTCTCCCACTCTCGAAGACACGCCCGCTTCACCCTCTGTTTTTCGGAAATTTGCTCTAAAAGCTTCTCCTTATCGGCTTCTAGTTGGGCCAGTCGCTTCTCTGTTACGGGATCTAGACCGGAAGGCAATAGTCTCCCCCCTGAAACAATAGTAGGAAGGCCAGCTAGATGGTTAGTAACTCTCGGTGGTCGTGGATAGTTTGTGGACACTCCACTCCCATGTCTAAACGGTGGGCGTGGCCTAGAATCATGGGCTGTGCCAGGGGCAGGGCTCCCTCCTGCACCGCGAGGACCAGAGGGAGGGGCTCCATGATGCTGGGCAGCGGACGTATGGGAACTGCTACGTCGTACCATGCTAGGGCCCAAGCCAGGACCTGGCCTTCCACTTTCACGAGGCCCAGTAGGCGGGCCGTCTCTGTTGAAAGCCGGCCCAGATGCACCTTTTGGCCGTGTAGGAGCTGACAATAGAGCCATATGCCCTCCACGTGCGGACTGTCTCATCGACCTTGAAGCCGCAGAAGGACCAAGAGGTGGAGATCTCCTTTCGGGGATGTTTACACCTTGGGATTGTATTGATGTATTGCTTTCGCTGCGAGAATCCATCGGGGATTTAACTGTGCTCTGACCACGGTCATATTCATTATCGACATATGACCTTTGCGGTTCGTTTGAGCGAGGTGATTGCAGACGATGATTGCTTGGGGGCCGTCTAGAGGGTGATGGAGGCCGGCTGGAAGGTCTCCGGTTTCCCTCGGGGAAACGAGATGCATTCGTGTAAGTGTGAGGACTATCATATGGTGGCCGTGACATAGCGTGGGGTGGGCCGTGCCCTGATGAAACTGAGTAATTGCGATTTATTCTTTCCGGAACAGGAGGAGAGGATCTTCGAGATGTAGCTGCCGAACCATGCGCAGAGTTCGGACCAGAGCGCTCTGTGATAGATGGTGATCGCGGAGGCGGCGGCGGTCCTCTTGCGCCTGTTAGATCACCTCGTGAGCTCCGTCTATCAGTACTTCTTGACCGCCTGCGGCCATTAATCCTTGAATCTCGCTGTTGCATAATCTCGCTGAAGGGAGGTGATCGTGGTCGGTCGAATCGATTTCGTGGAGGTGAGTTATTTCGTTCTCTCTTTGGTGCACGAGGTGCGTTGATGGTCGAAGGGGAGGGGTCGCGGCCACGCTTCAAACCTGGACTCCGATTCCTATCAAATGGCGGAGGTGATCGCGACCTTCTATTAAATCTTGGAGGTCTATCACGACCGGGTGATGGCCGTCTGAGAGGAGAACGAGGCCTATTTCCAAAATTAGGGCCCCTCTCACGGCCTCTGAATGGGGGACTTCTTGAGCGTGGCCTAAAATTATCTGGGGAGCGGCTCCGTGGCCTAGGCCTGCTTGGAGGTGCCCATGTATCTGCAGAGGGCCTCATCGGCGACCGGTTGCGAGGTGGAGAACGAAATGACCGGTTATCAGGACGGGGGGAGCGGCGAAAGTTCCGTTCCAGAGGACGATAACTCTCTCCTCCGCGGCGTGATTCATCAAATCTAATGTAGGTGTTAGTTTCATGAATATTGAATAAATAGCCGCATGCAAGATGTAAGGGGCTCTATCAGGCTGTGGTCCATTAATTGACAAGCTGTCTGGGTTTTCTTGCGAACCTTCTATCACGATCCATCATTGCCAGCAATTTCGCACCTTCCGGCCTGGAACTGGCGTTTGGTCTTGGAATCCGCAAGGCACTCGGGAGTCAGCGGTGCTGTGGCTAGCTGGGGGACGGCTTGGAAAAAAATAGGGTAAATCAAGCTTAGGGAGTGCCGTAGCCACGGTCAACAAGGAACAAGGTCACAATGTGCCTTGGAGAATCTCGCGGCTCTCTGATGTCCTGTTAAGCTATATTAAGGATTAAAAAACGCGATCTTTGGCGCCGAGCCGCTAATCCATATTAGGAATAGTCGATAATGGCGCTTAGCTTAATCACGTGATAATACCCCTGTAACTCGACTAACGAGGAGTAGACTGAGGTAGAGTAGTGACGAACAATCGTATTCCTGATTACTATATATATGGCTGCTGTATCGTTCGCCTAAAGGCTTATGTTTTCCATACATTATAAACGCCCTAACTCTTATCCATACTGTACATATTTGATGCCCCTGTCTTACCGCTTGGCTCGCCTTTCTTCGTCTTTCTTTAATCGTTTCCGACTTTCATTAGCAATCATATCGCTGAGATCTTCCTGGAACCAGTTCGGATTCTCCTCCTGCTTCTTCTGAGAATTGTAAAGATTCTTTAGGTTCTCCTTGTCCAGCCCATGGCCTTCCAAAGCTTCAGGGTCCACGGCCACATCAACATCACCATGTCTCTTTCTCTTCCGGTTCTCATCCTCTTCTCCAAGAACTGGGAGGTTGGCTGTGGTTCCTTTAAGATCATAGACCCTGTCACCGCCAAAGAATCCTTTGACTTGGGTTTCACGCTCAGGAATGACTTGATAGGCTGATCGTGGTTGTGTCGACTCTTCGGTTTCCGTGCCCCTATGATGCTTCCGAACATCAAACTCGCCGGCAATGCTCTGTGTACCTCCGTACTCAGAAGGTATTGATGAAATCATGCCACTTGGTGTCTCCAGGCCACTTGGAGTTTGTAACCCTGCACCAACGTCCTCATCTTCCTCTTCCTCGTCCTCTTCCTCTTCACTCTCTTCTTCTTCTTCCTCATCTTCTGGCGGCTGCAGTTCTCCCCATAAATCCTTCTCGACAGGCTCCCCTTGTTGTACATTTTGCTGAGTCTGCAATACACCAAATATGTCACCACCATACAATGGTCTGTTGTGTTCATCGACTGGAGGTTTTCCATATCCACCAGGATGATAACCCCACATTGCGCCTGGAGGTGGCGGGGCATTGAGACCAGGTATTTTGATAGCAGGGTATGACGGTGGAGGCCCAAATCGTTGTTGGTTAATTAACCAAGGTGGTGGAGCTCCCGGGGGTATGTTTAACGCCTCCTTCAACTCGTCACTAAGTTCCCCAGGCCGTAGGTGCTTCAAGTTCGTCTCAAATTCTTTTCCTTCGTAGTACACCTCGCCATATCTTGTCAACTCTGGTTTTGTCTGGAACCGGAAAAATGCTTCGTAAAGTTTCTGATAATCGATATCAAGTTTCCCCATCTTAGGCTGTACCCTCTCACGCTGTTTTTGTTTAAGAGTCTGCTGATCCTGTTTTTCTAAAACGGCATCTCTCATCTCCGCGATACCAGTCTCCTGGATGAATTTAGGGAGTTGAAAGGCGGCCTTCTCGATTCCCCTCTTTGAAGACAAGTATTCACGTTTTAACGACCAATGACCCGGGACAGGCACGACATTGCGATAAGTTTTAATATGGACTAAAAGCTTTGGATCTGAGGCATCCGCGTCTGTCCACTCCACAGCCTCGGGTTTTCGAACCATAGCCTTCAACTCAGCAACGGAGAGTTTATTCATCTGCTTGCGCTTTTTCTTCGATATTTTGGCCTCCGCATTATCCTCTTCCTCTTCATCTGGAATGTCATCTTCATCAAAGTATATCTCTGGTTTATCGGATTTTTTGACAGTCGAATCATCCGCTTCACTATGGTCGAACTTCCCCATCACGTCCTGGTATAACTGAAACAACTCATTATCTGCTTCAGCCGGCGCAAACATGGTAGAAGCATAGTCAAGTTCATCATTTTGTTTTGAATCCTCTGGCTTGCTCTCGCTTTTGACAGGATTTGTGGCAGTTGCAGGCTGTTCGGTTTGGGTCGTCGGTGTCTCGGTGTTACTTTTTGATTGCTCCTTATTACAAGTTAGTTCAAACTCATCGATGTGACGAATCTGGTAGTAAAATACCTCGGCTTTTTTTGCCTTCTTCTTCGCTCTTCTTTGCTGGTTCTTCGACAGCTTTGCGGCCACGGCAGGCATGGTGAAAAAAGTAGCTGCTATGACAGCTCAGATGAGCGCTTGTGGGAGATAAAACCGATCAGTAAACGTAATTGCAATATACGCGAGAGAGCTAACGCTATGAGCCCGGTATCTGTATCGTTAGTGTAATGGGGTTTGCGACCGTAGGGAAGTTGCTGAAGATTGATTGATTTCGTGGTACCTAAATAGCTAACTGGCCTAGCCGTGGCGCGCGCTCAATAAATCTGTCACGTGATATGGATTTTTTCTTATGGTAAACTGACATTATTTGCAAGGTGAATTTCCCTAGGATAGAGGGAACCTGGCCCAGTATATCTTAGGAGTAGTCATTATAAGGGTAAAGTAGTTGGAAAGTTGGATAATTTATGACATGTGCGCCGTATAACCTCTGGTAAGCACGTATCTTTACCAGATGCATAACCTCTGGTAAGCACTTATCTTTACCAGATGCCAAATGTAAAGAAATTCCTTTTAAAACAAACCCGTTTATAGTACAAATATACATCCAATACAGCTCTTCCAAAATTGATTATCTCTTTTTCTTTGCCGATTTGGACTCTGTAAATTGATATTGTTAGTTTTTGCGGAGAATTTTTGACAGTAAACTCGGGGAGTTACGGGGGCAAAGGTTCTTGATCACGGGAGTATGCATATAGGTGTAGAATAATGCAAAATTCTCCTGGGGGAGTAAGGATTGTTCGTACCTGCTGCTGTGCGTTTCTTCTTTGGCGCCCCCTTTCCACGGAGTTTCCGTCTGTAGTCAAGCCTGTTAACATTTGTCCCAGCACAAAGGATGCCTCTGCTTTACTTCCAGAGGGTATAGATATATTTATTTTTGAGAGATCGTACATTTGGTTCATTTCCTCGTGATGTGACCTCAATGGATCAAAAGTAATGAGGCCCATGGGTCGATAGGCCCTTTCAAGATCTTCGAACGTCACGGTCTTTCTTGGGTAATACGAAGCAAGAGCGGCTCCGCGTAGTCTTTGGCGTAGGATCTTATTTCCAAGTCGAAGGTTTTCGGGATTGAATGTATGGGAGAAAATGCGGCATTGGACCTGGTCAGACCGTACGTATCAGTTGAGATTGTCTTCAGAAATGCCTTGCACAAGGGGTGAAATTTGAGCATTAGCTGTAATCCAAATAAGTACACACCTTTAGCAAATCCAACATCCGCGACCTGGGAGCAGCCATTCTGTCAACTGTGCGGGTTGAAATTAGTTTGAACTTGCTTGCTGCAGTGAAAAAGACGGTTTCTATTGTGTCGTTGACGGTTTTCGAATGATCTTGATGCCCGTGTTTAGACTTTCTATTCTTGGCATCGGCGCGGCTAGATTTGCCGAGCGTCCTCCAACGCCAAAATCGCAAGAGAAAGCTCCAAGTTCACAAATTGTTCAAATTTTATCTCTGTACCAAGTAGGATATTTGTTGTATTTTTACCCTATGGTGATGGGAACTAAACGGGTATCGGAAGCTGAGAGCTCTCAGAACAGTTCCCAGAATTCTAAACGGATAAAAAAGGAAAAGGTATGTACCTTATCCAACCTACGCTTCTTCGGGTTTGAATAACTTATCGGTATTGTCTATAGAGAGGACCTCAAGAGAAAAAATCCAGCGAAACAAGAACAAATGACCATCCTGCAGACAAGCTACCAATCCAGTTTCAGCTTATACAACTACAAAAACTTACCCGAGATTTACTCGCTCAATCAGACAATATCGAAAGTACAGAAAAAGAAAACGCGAAGGACCTCATAAAGGGATTAAAACGCATAAATAAGGCGTTCGAGAATTCAGAAAATACGTCATTGAATTGTACCAAGCAGCTACCACTCCCACCTATATCGAGTGGTTTACCGTCACCAGCAGGAACACATTGCGATAGCAAGCTACCTCTACTACCTCCTATCGGGGATGAATCCTTGAAAACAGCCGTGTTTACACACACTGGTATCATGGAGCGAGGTCCAGTATCCACTCAAACCTCGGAGAAGACATATGACAGGCTGGAAGTACTAGGAGATGCATACATCGAACTCATCTCGACTAGGTTAATATGGGAAAATTTCCCTACCTTGCCTGCTGGGAAAATAGCACAAGCTCGAGAAACCATGGTGAAAAACGAAACTCTAGCCGAATACGCAATAGCATATGGCTTTGATCGGCTACTGAAGACCAGTTCGGATATAAAGAACGTTCCAAAGCGATGGACGAAAGTAATGGGCGATGTCTTTGAGGCTTATGTTGCCGCAGCCATTATAGCTGACCCCAAGGGTGGGCTTCAGGCAGTAGAAAGCTGGCTAACGCAATTATGGCTGCCAAAACTTGCGGAGGTGAAGGTTCCTTTGGCATCAGTTACACTAGCACAGGGCAGTAAAGCTTCTTTTAAAGACAAGCTTGCCGCCACAGTCATGAGCAGAGGGATAAAGCTGCAGTATCTTGAGGAGAAACCACGACAACGCGAGGGTGGATTGGTTACTTCGTTTATCGGAGCTTACCTCACTGGATGGGGTTACGAGAAGAAGCTCCTCGGATCCGGAAGCGGTTTGAGCAAATCGGAGGCAGGCAATGAGGCGGCACTTAATGCCCTGAACAATAAGCCTCTAATTGACCAGATCGCTGCAAAGAAACGAGAATACGATCAGAATATGGCAGCTCAGAAGGCCGCCGCCGCAGCAGCAGCAGCGTCAAGTGCAGCAGAGACAAGCTGACATGTCTGCATGCGCCAATGACCAGAGATATGATGATCCATAGGCATCCGACGTCCTCCTTGCCTCTCTGTAAGAATATCCATGGAAGTTCGAAAACATCTTAGCTGAATGAGCTGTATACAAACTTGAATTCTTGCATCTCTCCACCAGGGTCCCTACGTACAGTTTTCAGCCCGATCACCCAAGGATTCCCAGCTATGGATACAACATAAACTGCAAGTCGCATTATTACTACTAGAAGTCGGAATTCGCACACATATTTCTGAACAAAATAAAAATCTACCTAAGTGCAGTATCTAGCAAGGTGCTCCTTTGATGGCCGGCCTCCAAAGAGACATCAGCTACGAATCCGCAGCCTGAGCAACAATACTACCTATCAGCCATAACTAACAATGGTGATACCACCCCCTAAGACGGGGAGGAGGCTGAACGTTATAAAAATAGCTCTGCAAGGTCCCGGCTTAGTCATCTGAACTGACCAATCGCATCCACATGCGACGGCCCGCTCTCCCGAAACGGCAGTTCGTGCGAGTTGTTGCTCCCGTCGAGCGGTTCAGCGACTTTTACTGCATCAACTTCAACGCTTGCATGTACTTCCTAATCCGACTAAGCGACGCAGCGGCCAAGGAGTGTCGACTGCCGGCTGTCCGCACATCATGGCGACGTGTTCACTAAAAAAATACCTGGCAAAGGCCTGACCATCGTTCAACGTTCATATATCTCTGCTCTTACTATTTACTCTTGTGATATTTATTCAATGGATGCTGAAAGGCGAAGACGTCTACGGATAGCCGCCGTAGTTGTAACTGTGGCAACGGTTATCGTCACTACTCACTACATGTGTCGAATTCAGAGACGTCATCGTCTACGCCGCGAGCGTGCACAACTGTCTCAAGTCCCTTCAAAACGCGCCAAATCCGCAAGGCGTCGTCAACCTCGTGTTTCCCAGGCTCCGTCGAGATGTTAAGCAACTCGGCTAGACGACCAGGAGGAGACTTATGGGGCGGTGGACTGTACAGGGGGGTATGCTTTGTCTTCAACAACGTGCGAGAGCGACGGAAGTGCATATTTCGGGGGCGGGGGGAAACCTCTATGGCTTTCTAATACGACTGCTCTCCTCTGGTACGATCTAAATCAAGTTTGGAGTTGCAATGACGTGGAGCTAACCGCTTCCTGTGATCAGACGCTATTTTTCGTTTCTTTGGTCGACCTTTAGGCCATCTCGGGACTCGCCAGGCAACTGCATTTTTGATCTAGTTCTGGGCACAGGTTCGATGCAATGCTTCATCTTGGATTACGAATCTCTCAGAAATTACCATAGTGTGGGGCCAGACAGACGTTTTGTTTCTTTAAGCTTAAATGCGAGCAAATGCGAGATTGATACATGTTCAGCCAGGGAGTCCTGCATAGCCTCTCCCAAAGAGGAAATGTTTCGCTCCATGCCTATCCACGGCTGCTGGAGGTGGATGAAAAGGGTATATAAAGTGTTTCTCTGTCTTGTACTTGTTCCTGATATTTTTGAAAAACATAGCATCGCTTTGGCATAGCATTCAAGTCAGTGTTGTTCTCGTCCTTATAATATAATTACTCATACACACCCTTGTTGACTTCTGTGGTGTAACTATCACTAGCGCTCTTCGGGTCTTCAGCGTCAATATACTGCGCCAACTAAACCCTCCCAGCAATGCCGGACCAAAGTCTCTACTTTTACAAGGCCTCGTTGCCTGCAGCAGCCGTCTTCGCAGTGCTCAATGCTATCCCCGCAGCGTTCCTCTTCTACACCACAATAATTGGCCCCAAGACAGGGAAATACCGCAATGCCTCGTTCTTCATCCCCTTGTGCATCGGCGGTCTTATGGAGGTATTGGCATATATCGTGCGCTGCATCAGCATCAAGATGGACAGAGTTATCGCCCTTTACGCAGTGTCAAGTTCCCTCATTGTTGTTGCACCGGTTCTAGTTTGCGCAAGTCTCTATCTCCTCGTCGGCAGGCTAGTCAGAGCCGGCCTCCCATCTTCTGGAAACCAGCAACGCATCCTAGGCATCAATCCTTGGTGGCTACCGCGTATATTTGTCACATCGGATATCCTAAGCTTCTTGACGCAGGCCTCTGGGAGTGGAATCGCGGCGTCTGGAAACTGGGAGGGAAGCACAAAAACAACCGGTGAAAATGTCCTTAAGGGCGGTTTAGCTTTACAGCTGATCACCTTCACTCTGTTCCTGGCTTTGGTTGCTCGATTCCATAGTCGTGCCAATGCCGTGGCTAAGGGTGGTGTCGACAGCGGTGTTTTTAAGGTGCTGCTGGGGCTGTATATATCGGGTTTTTTTATCGAGGTAAGAACCATCGCACCCTCAAAATTCTGATTTCCCGGCGGGACGGTCCTCCTCCTAACACTCTCCATACAGGTTCGATGCGTCTACCGTCTCATAGAGTTCATCTTGGGTATCGATGGTTATCCTTTCCGCCACGAATGGCCACTATATGTTCTTGAAGGGTTGCCCATGCTATTTGCAATGTTCGCACTCGCATACTTCCATCCTGGAAAGTGGTTGCCAAACGAATCGTTGAATTCCGAGACAGACAATGAGGAGATGCAAAACAGAAATGGGTATTAAGTCATCGGGATACGTCTTTCCCTTTCTTTTGTTGCCTTGGAGAACTCATTTCTTGGCTTAGTAATTTGTCTCCTATATGTTCCATCACAATGCGCCGTTTGGATTTATTTTTACCCCCCTGAACACACATAACACCCTTACTCCTTAAATGCCTAAGCAGCGAGCTTTATTTTATTTTTATTTTTTTGTTAATCGTCGAAGAAATCTGGGAATGGGTTAGTGAGATGTGTCTGGTATTATTTCATGTATCGGTAGCGTTATTCCCCCAGCATTGTATTTTCACAATGATCCAAGAAGGTTTTCCGTAGCTTGCTCCCTACTTCGTTAGAAAATATTTTGTACTCCATTCCCCAATGAGCGATAGCCTCAATGGGCCACCTCACATACTTCCTAAGGTGAGACGGCAATTTTCTATAAATGACGTCTACCCATTGGACCTGGTATAATGTCACTTCAGGCACCCTTGCACGCGCAGGGATAACAGATAATAACATTGGAACCATCATTGTCTCAATTGCTATATGGTGGGCGAACAATATGAGGGTGGAGGTATTTTCCGCTGAAATGAATTTCGAGAACTGGCTTGTACTAAGGTTGTACCATGCGGAGTAGTTTTTCTCATATATCAGAAAGGTATCTTCAGAGGAATCTTGAGCAGCAAGAAGGGTATCGAGTAGACATTTCCAGAAATAGGCATGGGTTTCATCTTCCAACAAGGTAACTAGTGACTGCACTGACTCAATCCCACTTTTCAATAGAATCGGGTTGATGTCCAAGTTGTTAGTGATCTTTGGGAGAAACTCATTGAGATCTGCAGTCTGCTCCACAGGGAATACGCTTTTGCCAGCGTCCTTCTGCTTTATCCTAGTCGTGATTAGAGAACAACCACGAATGAATACCACGAAATCAAGAAGTGCATCGAACATATATCCGGATTGCATCGTTAGAGCGTAGCAGGCGGCAAGCATAGCATCCAGCTCTTCGCTGCTGGGATCTGGCTTCACCAGAAGCTGGTTAAGACCCTTTATTGCCTGTCCCCGGTGTTCAATTGCATTTGCATCAGTTGTCGGATCTCCATGCGGGCGAATGACGGAAAGATGGGATGCGCCTAAGCCAAGAATGGCATGCATAACGAACTCATGCTGGAATGTAACTTAGTGGGATGGGGAGACCCTGGGTTGAACTATGGGGAGGCCTAGAATTACCTGGTGGGCAAGGAGCGGGATAGATGCTACCCAAGCACTATCACTACCGAATGGGAGGTACGGATGAGCTACCAGCAAATAATGGTGGAAAAAGCCCATGTCCTGGAACGAGAACGGCGTTGGATTTGGCTGAAATTGAATAACTTCAGTAACCCCATTATTATAATTGCTGGCCCGTACTCCGCGCGTCGGGTACTCGCATTTCAACTCCTTTGAGATGCAGTTTTCACATTCGGGCTTCGTCTCTGAGCACTGTTTTGCTATGGTCAGTTAAAGGTATCGGATTTATGCGAGATAATAACTAACGAACCTTGATTTTACGTGACTTGCAGTTATAACAACCAAAACGAGATTTGGTATGTGGCCGCTTGGAAACCGCTTTTATCTGACGTCTCGAAACAACCATGTTCATCCCCGTTGAATGAAGTCAGTTTGACGAAGCGACGTTGAAGCTGCAAGCATTCACATAAGCGAAGCAGTTGCGTAGAGCTGCCAGTGACTTGACGCCAACACGCTGTATATACCCTTGAGAGTATATATATGTATTGGCACAGTATGGGAGCCCCAGGGTGACGAAAGCAGTTTACGTATTCCGTAGTCGTCCGGCCGGCTGATAGGTAAGCGGTCTCCGTTGGCGGCCTGGCCTAATTGAAAGACTGCAACACGAGGAAGGGCAGCGACCTCAATGCATAACAATATCCCGGCAACTAATGGTTATATAATAGTTATGTATCTGCAAGGCCCAGTTCCCAGTAAACGAGAAACCGTGATATTCATAGCTGTTGTAGGCCTCTCTCTCCGTGCTAGAGCATGAAGCATCGGAGTTGAGCTTGTGCCTCAACATCCGAAATCTATTAATATCCACCAATGATCACACTAGTTAGTTAACTAGCTGGACATTTATTATTGTTTCAGGCCGAGGCAATAGAAATCTGAAAAATAGCGGATTGTCAACGGGTTCTGGCGACGTTCTCCATCAACCCCCAGGCCTGTCATCGGAGAGCGGATAGTTAAACTGGCACGGCGAGTTACCCAACTTGCTGCATCATTAATTTACTTCGAGGCACCTGCAGGCAGCTTCGCAACCGGCTTACCGAGGCCGATCCAGTGTTTCATGTCCATTTTACTGTTCTTGGGCCTCTTTGCTTCCCAGTAACTCGTTAGCCAGTAGTTGAGCTCTGGATCGTGGCCCATGAGGGCATCTTGGAACCGCAACAGCAGATAACCACGATCTTCTAAGGCTGCATAACCAGCGATTAGCATTCATTCATAACCAGTTCGCTGTTGTTAACCCATTTCTGGAAGAGATACGTTACCTCATGAGTTGCACTCCGTAGTCTTTTCTTTTTGTAGGTGCACAATATGGTGTAGGGGATCTTCGGAAGCCATACTCACGTTAAAGACCACGATCCGGGAAGAAACCTGCTAAAATATATACCTATGAGGAGCCCACTGGAGAGGAGCGGGGGAATAGTTCACTATACACCATCGATATACTGTACTGGCCGTGAAGTGCGGTTGTGTAGTTAGTAGAGATGCAATAACACCACTGGATTATAAGTTAGGTAGTTGGTTAAAGACACGGCCCGAGCTCGGGCTTCATGAAATAATTTTAACTACCTCCAACTACCTACCCAATCTACTACCTAGAGATCAAGATACCAAAAGGTAGATTCATCAGTGATCTAGATACCTCACAACACAGACATGTTCGCTCAGAGACGTTTAGTGACGTCGTTGAAAGCGGTTCGTCATTTTTCTGCTTCCGCCAGATCCTCTCTGGAGTTGGCACATCATGTCTTTCAAAATCCCCAAACTGCCGAATCCAACGGAAGGCCGATTATATTCATCCATGGCCTCTTTGGATCCAAGCAGAATAACAGGGGTATGAGTAAGTAAGCAGACACCGCTTGTCTATTATCAACATACTACATTTATATACTGATGCAATCCGTACCTGGCACAGGGTTTTGGCAAGCCAGCTGGGAACTACGGTCTATGCTATTGTGAGATAAAGCATGCACACACATTAAATCGGACGTGCATTTTAGATGAGAACTAGACATTGACTGGATTCATGGTCATTTTAGGACCTCCGAAACCATGGCGATTCCCCGCATGTACCGGAGCATAACTACGATGTTATGGCGGATGATGTTGAAAATTTCATAAAGAACCGCAGTCTGGAGAAGCCAGTACTACTGGGCCACTCAATGTTGGTGCTCAACTGTATTATTGCCACTGATAGAGCTACAGACCTGCTAATAACTGCATTAGGGGAGCCAAAGCAGCAATGCATCTTGCTCTCCGTGCTCCGGATCTGATCTCTGCAATCATATCCGTGGACAATTCGCCAAACAAAACGAAACTAAGTGAAAAATTTCCGGCATATATCAAATCTATGCAAGAAATTGAAAATGCTGGTGTAACCAAGCAGAGCGAAGCGGACGAGATTCTGCGGCGTGTTGAACCGGTGTGTTTTACATCAACTGCCTCTACCAGTCTATACATGCCTGGCTAACATCTAGCTAGTCACTTCCTATTCGGCAATTCCTTCTTACAAACCTTGCCAGGGAGCAAAGCGGGCAGGCTTTACGGTTCCGAATCCCGTTGGCAATTCTTGGCGAATCATTGCCACTTCTAGGAGACTTCCCATTTACTCAATCAGATACTGTTCAGTTTAGCGGTCCAGCTCTCTTTCTTCGTGGGACTCGAAGCCGATATATCACGGACAAGTCGTTTCCCACCATCCGGCGTTTCTTTCCGAACTATAAGTTAATGGACATTGATGCTGGTCATTGGCTAATATCGGAAAACCCTGATGCTTTCAAAACAGGCATGTTAACCCGGTGTTAGTTGATTTTGTGACAAGCTCTTACTAACTCTGGAATTAGCCGTCGTGAATTTCATGAAGACTCTTGATTAAGCGCTGAACTACTGTCCATGACATTCATTAGTGTATTTGTATCGTGTTCGGAGAGATTGGAACTAGATCATAGAGACAGAGCATTTTGGCTGAGATATATTGGTGGCCATCATAGATTATTACAGTTGGTACAAGGGGACTTGGTTACAACTTACGAGTTGGGACGTTTAGAAAAATACAGGACACTCTTGACTTTTATCATGAACTGTTTGGATAAGGAGGCATAAAGGAGGTTTGGTTAACATAGTCAAAAACACCGAGGAGAGGGTACAGAAAACAATTAAACAGCAGCGCCCTTTGTTATTTCCCTTTGAAGTAAAGAAATAAGCTCTGCCATTTATATCAAGACCATACGCAAGGGAGGATGGGCGTTAAATTCATTAATTTTTAATTCCCTCCCAGCTCTCAAATATGACCTAACACTGACCACGACTCCTCCCGCTGTTATTTCCGTGGTAGTAAAAGAGACATTATTTCAGATGCTTAGACGCTGTCCAAAACCTTCTCCTTGAATTCTCGTTCGACCTGTTGCAAATGAGTTAATAATGAGGCTGCAGGGGAATAAGGAAAAAAAGGAGTAGATAGAGATGTTGATTGACTTGACTAACCTTCTGTCCCTTGTCATCAGTGCTAGACTCGCCATGGAGAGCCAAAAGAGCACCCAAATCGAACTTGGGTGACTTGAGGAGCTTAACCTTACGGATGTGAACCTATTTATCGCATATCAGCACAAATCTTGTCTTGTATGATTCAGTAGAAAACGAGGGCTAAACGCACGTTCTGGAGAGGGTAGATGCCCTGAGTGGACTTCTCGATTTCGCGACCAATAACCTCGGGGACGAGCTTGGTAAGCTGGGTAAGAGTGCAGCTGGATGCCTGGCGCTGCATAATCTCGGTCATCTTCTTACGAATGGCACGGATCTGAGAGCTCTGGGCATAGGTGGTCTTCTTGATCTGGTTTGGTCGTCGCTTGGTGAAGGCAATGGCGAAAAGACGGACGAGGTAGTCATCGGTGGTCTTGACGGTGACGTTGGCCTCGATGAGGGTTTGCCATTTGCGGACAAGAGATCGGAGCTTGTCAGATGTGAAGTCCAATCCATGGAAGTTGGTCAAGCAGTTCTTTCCCTGGACTTCATCGACACGTAGCTTGACCTTGCGGAAGGAGTGGGCTTCATCCTTCTGGAGATCGGCGAGAGAGACCTCGAAGACACGGCCCTTCAAGTAGTCGTTTGCGTTCTTGAGACCGGTGGTTCGGTTGACGAGGGTTTTACCAACACTTTACACAAATCAAGATCAGCTCGCTTGTTCTCCTGCATTGAATTCCGGATAGGAAGAGGGGTTCTCAATTATCTAGATGGAGGGTCATACTCTCGGACTTGGAAAGTGGTAGGGGCCTATATTTATTTCGGGTCGTTAATCATCCATATTCCAGTGCGATTAGGATCGCGATGTCAAAAACATCAAGGGGACAGCACATACCTTCACGAGGTACTCGTCCTTTCGTGTGAAAGGGTCCACGGTTCTCTTCTTAAGGCCCTTCTTGCCCTTCGACAGACGCTTGTTCCTGGTTTCCGCGGTGGTTAGACATATTTCCTGACGACGGTAAACATGCTGTATAGAAGGATATGCTCACTTTCCAACAGCCATGATTGCGATTCGGGGTCTATCTTTTGCAGTTCCGAAAGACAGACAATCCGTTGGGCGTCGATGGGTTCAAATCGTGGTGGACGTTGTCGGCGTTGTGATATTGAAATCAAAAAAATCCCACAAACTTCCCACTAAGCGAGTTGTGCGCGCTAGCCCATTTCCGATTGTGTGCTTATGTAAGACGTCGAAAGCTGTTTTGCGCTAAACCGAATATAGACGTGTGAAGAAATTTGTCATGAGATTTGATTATGTAATCAGTATCTACTAAACTCAAAATTCGCTATGTAAAAAAGTGCGGAATTCGTATCTCAAGAAAAGCCCAAAGATGCAACAACCAGAGCCTGTCCTTCTAAATAAGACCGTAGACGGAAGTATTTGAGAGTGCAAGAGTCACCCGGAGTGATCGATTCAGCCTGTTGAAAGTGTCGGCTTGCTCGATCAGTGCTAATAGGGTGTTAGAACGGCGAAAGCTGTATACTATATAACGTTCCCGGATAACTTACATCAACATCATCCCACTGACGTCCTTGGACATTCGAAAGCTCCTCTAAATTCATGACTTTACCGCTGGTGACTATGGGAATTTAAAGTTAGCCTGAGCATAGCTTAGGTATGTGGAGCATAAACTTACAGTAACCAGCATGGATCTTTGCATCGATCTCGACTCTGCTGTCCTCCGGTATCAAGTCATCTGGAATGGGTACCCGTTCAACGATTGGAATGCCTTGTTCAACAATTGCATCGTGTTTCATGCTGGATAAAGGTTAATCCTAATCGGGCACTAAGGCATTGACAGCGGGATACTTACTTGGACATGCTGAGCATTCGATCAATCTTGGTGATACCCAACCAATGCAGAATCTATGCCGTGGTTAGATGGAACGTTATTGGAGACAGCTACAATACTTACATCTGGCATTAGAGCTTGGAAGCGCATATCCTACTATTTGTTAGCACACAATTTGGACTAAGAGTGACACAGGATATACCTTAACACCAGCGATATTCTCTGTTCTCTTGAAGTACTCGCTTGCACCTTCAACAGGGTTAGTAATACTCGAGAAATTGAAAGAATGAAAGACATACGATCAGAACCTCGTTTACCTGATGGACGTTCGTCAGCTTGCAATGAAATTCAATGGTAGATGAACAGAGTGAACCTACGGGCATTATAGACCAGATATTTCGTGACTTCACCGAGTGCTCGTCCTTCCTTTCGGAAATATATGACCACACCACTGCCACCCTTCTGAGCTTCCTTCACAGCTTCTTCGACTCCAAAAATGAGGTACGGACGGCAAGTGCAAATATCAGAACCGAACACATCACTACCGTTACATTCGTCATGGATGCGCAGAGCAAGCTTGACATTTGGGTCGGACATTTTTGCGGGATCGCCGAAGATATACACTGTCAACCCTCCAATTGGCGGTAGGAAGACTTTGATGTCTCCTCGGGTAATGAGCTCTGGGAACGATCCGCCGGTGACCTCAAAGAGTGCACGCCGCAAAGTGCCCTCATCTAAAACCAAAGCTGTTAGCACAGGCCAAGAACAAGCGGAAACCAAAAGGACAAACCTATGCCAAACCGTTCAGCCACCCCGGGAAGGTACCAGACTGGTTCTACAGCGACCTTGGTAACGGCCAACTCTCCCGTCTCATTGAGGCAAATCTTCCCGTCGGGAACTAGTCTGCCTGAACGAACACTATCAGCAAGCTCCGGCAATTTCATGTGCGCTCGAGTGATGGCGATGGTCGGACGGATATCCAACTGGTGGTCCGTCCTCAATTCGTCGAAGAGCCATGGGGCAAGATGACCCCACGGATCCATAGCAACTATCTTTTTCTTATCGCCCCATTGCGGGAAAGGCCCAATCTTCGTTGCGGGTTCGGTGTTGGTAAAATCCGGTCTATGTTCGGTATCTAGATTGTTGCTAGCGACTGCGAGAGCATGATAGATGGAGTAAGATCCTCCGTGCGCCCCAATGGCTGCAGGATAAATGAGGCTTATTAGCGGTGAACTTTTAAACGTTCAAGGAGTGACGTGTCACCTACCATTTCGTCTTCGAACAGTATCATACTGTCTGCTGACAACAACAGGCCCTCTAGCCTTTGGATCTATGTTACCCCAGTCCATCTTGATAGGGTCAATACCTGATTGACCTGGATAGGTGGTGAGAATTATGCGAGATGTTCCGCCACGCTTTGGAGATTTAACTGCGGTGGGTGATCTGGGCACACCCGTTGTGTCCTCTGCAGCAGACCTCAAACGCCCATCCTCTCCAACGCCAGGTGTAGGTATTGATTCTGGTGGGAATTCTCTATCGAGTGATTGCTCCTCCGTCATCATCTTCACGATACCCTTGTTGAAGGATATGTTCTCGATACGCCCGTTCATTGCGTCCAAAAGGAGACTCAGCCTCCCATGGTCAAGCTCGAGTCTTTTTACCGCCGCCAGCACCTGTACGAGGATAGGATTCTCTTTTTCATCGGCTGTCTTGGATGGTGGATTGTTCGAGGTATCTGGGTTCTCTTGCTTAGCCGTCGTCTCCTTCGGCGCCGTCGGTTCGGTCTGTTCGCCTTTGGACGTCATGATTGATCCTAATTAGGTCAGATAGATGGGGTAGGGGTTAGCCAGAGGAATAGAATTCTCCCGGTGTGCGCCGGTGAAGCTCTATCGGGGGTCACCGCTTGTAGGAAAGACGCAATTATCCAGTAGCTAGAGCCAACTCCAACGCCCGAGCAGGGAGAAGAGGCCTTATATAGCCCAGAAATTTAAGAAATGACCGGTTATCAAAAGAAAGGAAAAGAACCAAGAGGAAGAAGAAGTTGGAAACTAATATAGAAGTGTCCGGCATCTTTATATCCCCAGCAGGACTAAAGAAGTAACACTAAGTAAGGTTCCTGTCCAGGGTCTCGTGATGCGGGGAGAATCAGCTTCCTTATCTGGAAATTCTGATTGGCCCCAGCTTTAGGGTGGGTCAAAATAATTGACTAGGCTTGTCCTGGACTAGTGGAAAACTTAAGCCTTCCTTTTGCTTAGTCAGCCTGACGTTTTGTTCAAAGTCGCAAGAGACAGCTGCAACATCGAGCCAGCCAAAAAGGCCAAAGAAGCAGCAGGACTGATATCATTAATACCACTTTGTTGGTCGAGTGTTTCCCGTCCTCAGTTACCAAAAACCACATTACGAAGTGACTTGGAAAGCAGTTGCCTGGCTGGATAGTGAAAGATTCCTACTAATATCAGGCGGGCCACTCGATATGGTGCGAATTTCAGCTCTCTTCTTTTACGACCTACAAGCCCGTACTAATATTTCTCTTCTGTTCAGGGAAAACGCAAGAAGTCAACGCGGAACACAATTAAAGGCCCCAAAAAGGTTCGCTCTTGCCTACCACCTTTGGTCTATTCTAAAATTTTGGGTGTGCGTGCTAACACCAGTTGCTCTGAGCTACACAGAGCGAGCCTCTTCCTACGACCTTCGACTGCCTATTCTGCAACCATGAGAACTGTGTGCTTGTGAAACTCAATAAAAAGTTGGGGTTTGGAAATTTATCTTGTAAAATATGTGGGCAGCGGTTTCAGACAGGGATCAACTGTATGTCCTATGATCCTTTCCCGAGCGCAGTATCAATATCTGAACTAACCTTTACCCTTTTCCCTTGAATGATAGATCTCTCTGCGGCTGTGGATGTATACTCTGATTGGGTCGATGCTTGCGATGCTGTTGCGAAAGAGGGACCCAAAGAAGGGGCGGGGTCTAGTGGTGGCAGAGCGGATCATGACGGCCCTTCTGCTTCTGTTGCTCCAGCTATAATTGATGAAGGACTTGATGATGACTACTAGACGCTGCTCTGTTCTCCTCTACCCTCTATCCGCGGGTATCTTCTTTTTTATTTGGCGTTCAGGATGGGCTTCTTCCCTGGGGCTAAGTGGCATATTTATCTGGGCACATGCATACATATAATTACGGGAATACCAAAGGGAAGCCTTTAGTGGAGTCATCATCTTCGTTCTAAAATGTTTCATAATGATATATTGATGTGTGTGACAGCTTGGTACTTAGCCATCAGAGGGCATCATCCGAGCTTTAAGCTCGGTTTAACTGGACAGGGGATAACATCCGACACCAGAATGCACTTCAACAACCTATAACTGCAGAGATACGAATGCCATATACCTTAAAGAGTATAGTATCTGTCTCCAAAATCACCCAGCCCGGGTATTATATACCTAAAAAGACGGGGGTTAGCAATGTTGACCATTAACGAAGTGCCAAGTACGACGGAAGACGAACTTCTTTTCATCCAACCCTTGGTCGATGAAAGCGGTAACAACCCTGAGTTTTGGGAACCTCTCAGCAAAGTCAGCAACTCCCGATGGGCTGGCAATGAGATTTATAAATAGAATGTGGTCTTCTGGTACGCCCTTCGACTTTAGAACTTCAACAGCCATAGTAGCAGAGCCACCTATTCCGAGTCTGATTAGCATACTGTAAACAGTTGAGACACCACTGTATGAAACATCTGCTACTAGTTAATCCTTACCAGTGGCAAACATCGGGTCAAGTAGAAGCACCCATCTCTTTGATATATCCTGCGGCAGTTTTTCATAAAACAGCGCAGGTTTGCATGTCTCTTCGTCCCTTTGTATCAGAATCTTTCCAATCCGAACGGATCTACAGCAGTCACGAAGACCCTGCTCCATTGCTTCGCCGGCACGCATGATGGAAACTCCGCATATTTTACCCTCGAATCCAACTCCTCCATAAGTATGGCCGACTGGGGTCGTGACCGTCTTCTGCACGACAGGGAGATGATTCAGTCCTTCTTCGACGAGTAGACGGATGATACGATTAGAGTAAAAGACGAAATCTGCTCGACAGGTCCGCTGGTCCCGGATCATACTGTTTTTATCCCCAAAGCAAGTTAACCAAGGGTCCGGTTGTTCATTATGCTGGAAAAACTCACGTCAAGAGCGCAATCAGCTGCGGTGTCTGTGGCAGCACACACACATTCTCATATTTCACGGCCTTCGACACAGTAGCAAGTGGTTTTTTATCATCTTGCATAGATACTGGCCCAACTCCCCTGACTGGTCCAGGTTCGTTGGATGCCATAGTGATTGTTGATATAGCTTTCTACCAGCTTCGACCAGGACAATAGACGGCTCTTCCTCTCCTAAAACGCCCTTAGCAAAACCAAAATTCAAGCATAAGAACTGTACGACTGCTTCACAAGCAGCTCCGTATGATATCACAAACTTGAGGAGATTTTGATATTCACTGCGTGGGAAGAAGAGCTTTAATTAACGGGTGATGTTGTTTAACTTATGTGCGGGGAGGCGCTTAAGCCATGTGATGAGGCTTGAAAACAGTCAAGACAACTCGCTAGTTAGCTATCATATTAAAAGCAAAGAATACAATAATGGGGAGTATGTATATCCTCGAGAGCTGAGAGCGTATTCTACACTTAGTTACTCTAGCTCCCGAGTTATTGTGCTCTCGGTTGTTGTTTTCGTTGCCGCATAAATGAGAGGCACCTGAACGTTTACCCTATTTAGACAGGCTAGGTTAGCCTTTGGAAGATGTTTTGCAGGAGACGCCAGAGCTCCTAGGTACGTCTGCTGTACAAAGTTTTTGGTCTGATACTGGCGGTTTTGCTAGTAGTATCTTAGACCATGTACTCGAAGTAACACCTTTTGCCTCGGTTTTAGATAATCCAATATATGGCAGAGGATGAGGCTGAACGAGATCACGGGGTTTAGCCACTTTCGACGAGTAGTTACAGACCAAGCCCACCAGTTACAACTACCATCGCTGCCCACAACATCATCATCATCAACAACTACAGCTATAGCCGGCATCAATTCCCACAAAAACTCGGCTGAGCCGATTCTAATATAATGGATGTCCATTGGTCAAGCTGTATGAGGGTATTATACTGAATTTTCTATGGAGATACTGTAGCGGCACTTTATCGGTACAGTCTATGCTATCTTCCATCTACCAGAATGCGCTGTACGCGTTTGACAGACCGTCGCTGTCGCATACAATGCAAGAAAATGAAGAGCTAATGAATGTTCATGCTTATTTATTAGGCCAATCTATCTTCACAAAGCGGGATACATGCGGCCTTCCGATGACAGACCCTTTGATCCGTTACTGCGCGCAAGTTTGCGCTACCTTCCACCATACGGCTCGGCCTCTATAAAGTCTTGGTTTGGCCTTAACTTTGCTTTCTTACCAAGTTCTCGAAAGGAAAAATGGGGTTAGACATGCCTACAGCCGACAAATCCACGCCATCGCGTAATATACGGACGTATGGTAAACAGGCGCGCAGTGGAGAAAGCAGGTTTCTGGAGCGCGTTCCTAGTGACGTGAATAAGGCTCACGGAAAAGCAAATGACTCCCCGTTGGCAAAAAGAGGGCAGGCCCTGGAGACTAGGAAAAGTGATACCCGAGATATGGGATCCTCGACAGCTATGCGCAATGCTGCATCGCCCACAATGCCGCGTACACCCAAGGAGAAAAAGGAATTTGACATATATGATGTTCAGCTATCCGACGAGGACCGTCAAAGCCGCTCTCAGCCATGGCTTAAACGAAGGAAACTGAACACGCCCAAGGCGGTCTGGCGGTCAGAGGAACTCGATCGGGCTGCACCAAAGAACACCCCGCCCAGGAAAGCGATCACCTATGACGCTGCCAGTACCCGTGGGAGCAAAGATGCGGCGTCCCATCCTATAAAAGAGAAGAAACTTCCTGAGGTGGAAGTAGTCATCCGCTCCCCGGCCAAGCCTAGACAGGATGTTAAGACACGTACCTCGAAACAGAAACTGGAGCGACCTCCGTCTAGATCGGCAATGCAAGGTGGTGCTAGCAGTACCTCAACCAATGCGCAGTTTGTAGCTGCAAGTTCGCGAGATCTTCCAGTACGGGAACGACGACTTACCACGCCACCGAAAAAGGTGCCGCGATTGACAAAGTCTCTCTCTACGGGTACTGACCGACTGAGGAAGACCTATGGCCGTTTTGGTATTGGAGTTGGGGAGCGGCGTGATAGCCCTGCAAAGACGATCACACCTACAGCGGAACGAAAACGGATAGTCGATGCATTAGGCGGTAGACAGACGGCAGATTCTTCGAGTGATTCGTCGGGTGACGAGGGATCTGCTAGGGACCAGATATCTCGGGCGAACTCTCATAGCCCAGTACGGTCTACTGACCAGCGATTTACAGTTGATACAATGCCATCAGACGATACAGGAGCTACCCGTTCTAAAGGGCAAAAACAGAACAGCATCCATCAAGCAGTCGCAAGCGGGCTAAAGGTGACCTATTCCCGACAACGATCTTTTCTGAACGAAATGAACACCATAGAGGAAATAGGTGGTAACCTGTTTGATTCCGGGTTTCCTCCTCCGCCTGATTCGATGGCAAGCAAAATAAGTGGCTCTTCAAGCCAGCCACCATTGGGCCTGGCGCGCCAAACATCCGCACTTTCGGCCTGCTTGGAAGAAGAAAGTATAAGCGGCCCTAGTACGATACGGAGTATTCATGAACTCCGTCGTTCCGGAGATAATGCAAGATATCATGCCATGATCGACACCATCTTCGAAGATATTGAAGACAAAACAGCTTCTATATCCAGGCAGCGTAGTGGTATGGTTCAGTTATGCACAAAGCTCTTTGACGCTCAGTTTTCGCAACGCTTCCTAAGCAATGCCTTGGAGAAGCGATTTTCTAAGATAAAGCGCAGAGAATTTGATCTCGTTTGCGGTTATCTTACTTCTTGCGTCTATGCGTTATTGTTAAGCTCTGGCTCGATATCACCGATGACGTTACAAGATTGTTGGGCACAGATCCTTGCAGTAGCTCCATCCTTACTCAATGAAGATAAAAGCATGATTGAACTCGCCAAGCGGAAGGACTTGAAGATGACGAAGGCTGGCAAGGCGGATATCCAGGATATTTGCGGCAAGTTAGCAGCAAGCAAGATCTGGAGCAGCCAAACGCCCTCCGTTATAACACCCCAAATACTGACGCTTCGTTGTCTCGAATTATCTGTCCGTAAACTCCGCGAGACGGGTAACTCTATGGAAACCATGCCTGTTTCTATTTTGCGCCAAGTTATCCGTATTCTGATACTGCATGCGTTGATAGAAGATATCCAGGGAGCATGCCCAGATGAACTTCTTATTCTTGAACTTACACTTTCAATCTTAGAGTCATATACCATACACACCATATCCTTAAACGAGGAACAACAAGAGGCACTAAAACCCCTTTCAAAATTGGGCCACTTGTTATCGATTTTAGGGCATCAGCAAGACGTTCGATGCAGGCAGATACAAATTCTTGAAATCCGACTAATTCTCAACGTTACCAACAACAATCCCACCCTCTGTGAGGAATTTTCTACCCCCAGGTTCATCGAAGCGCTCGCTCACATTATCATTTCCAATTTTCAATCCGTTGGAGACGAAACCACGGGGCCTCACAAAGAATCATTGCTGGATACAGTGATATTAGCACTTGGGGCCCTGATAAACCTTACTGAATGGAGCAGCGCAGCTCGACGTGTTTTGCTTGAATCACGTGTAGATAATACTACATTGATTGACAGGCTTATCCCCCTATTTACCAATGGTTTAGAATCCATAGCAGAGGTGAGTGATTGTTACCTTAGTTTCCAAGGCGGAACTAGCGTTCTTTGGGAAATTCCCACATTGACACACCTTTTCTAGGCTGATTCTGTGGTCCAAACGCACTCCAACGTTGCATTTGGTTATTTATCCGTCCTACTTTGCACTGCTTCTCTTGATGACGAGGCACGTTCTTATCTACGCTCAACCATACAGTCTCGTACTTTTGAGCGTCTTCTAGGCACGGTGGAAGAATTCCTTCATTATCACCGGAAAGTGGAGGACGAGCTTCATGACGCTAGGGGGGATGCAGAAGATGCAATGACAGGATTCACCTCTAGACTTCAAGGGATCGTTGATCGCATACGTAATGCCGATAGATCTTGAAACCAGGGACGGGTGATGCTAACAATATTATGAACTATGTGATATAGATTATACTAATTTTTGTTAAATATTCTCACTTACATCCCTTGATACCTCTGAGAATTGGAATGTGACCAAATTCGAATGTGGTTCCCAATGTACTATTTGTGGCATAAAGCCACCGCATCTAGTGCATGTTCAGCCTCCGTAGCAATCCGTATAGCGAATGCACCGTTTGGCATGGGCTCCATAGACTACGTATTTCAAAACATCAAGTACCTCTACAGAATAGTACTAACAAGTAGATGTAGTCAAGTAGCTTAGGTAAATTGAAGGGTAAAATGATTAAAAGGAGCTATAGTTTTCAAAAGGCATTATTTAAAGTCATTATGGAGTATTCAACGTATGTACAAGAGTTATACTATTATAGAACAATCGAAGCTTATCAACTACTAAAACCCTACAACTATCTACACTGCGTATTAAACATGTCGAAAACTGTAGCGAGAAACCGAATCAGATACCCCACGCTGCCTCTTGTCGGGCCGTTCCGCAACTCGCCAAGCCAAGAGCAACCTTGGAGGCTTCAAAATGAATGGGCAGCTTCGTGGTCATTCTCTTTCTAAATTGAAGTTGAGATAACAAACAAAAGGTTGAGTTGACCAGCCCGCAAAAAGAGCCACAGTGAAAACAAGTGGCAAATAGAGCTTGACCTGCATTGATATTGAATTCGGACGAATAGGAAATGCGACAACAAGCCTGACGATCAGAAAGATTACGGTGCTGACTTCTTGCGTACCGCACCGTATTAATATTGTATAATTCCGAATTACGTGCCCGCGTAGTCTGTCTATAGTAGTTATAAAAAGTATTACTATATTAAAAATACCCCCTTTTATCTATTTTCTTTACTTTTTTTACTATTAATGGATATATAAGGCCCCTATAGACTATTTAGCTACTTTTTAAATTGTTTATTTACTTTTCTTTATTATTATTTTATTTATTTTTAAAAGTTATATCGACTTTTAATATAGTATTATATAATTACTAAATAATATTTCATTTTAGCTTAGTAGTGGAATATTAAAGTTAGCTAATTAACTATATATATTAGCTATTAACTACTTATAATCTAATATATTATAATATAATATTATAGACTATAGACTATAGTTTATAAGTTTTAAATAGTACTATAGGTAGTATTATAAATTATAAATTATAGACTTTGAATAGTACTAGTATTATTTTTTAGTGCTATTTTTAAATATATTTTAAATTAATTTAGAACTAACTTAGATATATTTTATATATAATTCAGAGTT
>NW_003315539.1:0-2856 GCF_000151505.1 Trichophyton verrucosum HKI 0517
AAGAAGAAAAGAAACAATAAATGAAAAAGAAAGAAAAGGCATCGGTTTGGCCACATGTTATTTAGGGATCTCGGGCTAGGGACATGGGGTGACCCTGCTGGTGAAGAAGTTTCTGGGCCATGACGGTGAAAACGCAGCTGCAAGGCGGTGGAGATAGTTCACCTGGTGAGTTCCATCCATAATTTTTCCTTTTTGTACGGAGTTGTACTCAAGTATGGCAGCAAGAGTGCTCCGTACGGGTATACGTACCATGGCCATGGACTCTTCTAGGCTGCGATGCACTCTTGACCCAGAAACGGGCCTTTACCGGCTGCCTCAGGTCTACCTCCTGCCCCAAAGTAGTTCCTGTCTCCATGAGCAGACATGCATGTTCAAGTATATGACTCTCGCCATTCTCCCTTGCCCCTGTCCCCTGAGCAGACGAGAGTCCACCATCTCAATCTCAGTGGTTGTCTGTCCTAATGGGGCCCGGCCACCGTCTTCGTTCCTTTTTCCTTCCTTCGAAAGGGCATCTCAGCCCTATTTAGAATAATACGATGCCACCGCGGACCAACTAACTCTCGCCTGCCCTTCAACAGTGAACTAAAGTGGCAGTTCATTGTCGACAAGAGCAGAGAGCCGGCAGCTGGAGACAAACCCCGTCCGTCCTCGAGTTAAACTACCACAACGGCGGACCATCCGGTTTTCGCATCCATCCTCAACCCTAGCCTCCGTTCCAGTATCAGAATGGTAACCACAATAATAATGTAGCAGCATCAGCTACGCAAAATGGAAGAGACCTCTGCTCTTTGGATTCCTTCTCCTGTGTTCTGGAAGGCTGCTTAAGGTTGCGACTGTTGGGTCCACCGCGGGACCCATGAATGCAAGGAACAAGTGTTATCCGCATTTTTTGCTGTTCTCTCTCTCTCTCTCTCTTTTTCTTTTTTTTTTTTTTTTTGCTTCTTCTTCGTCTTCGTCTCTTGCTTGCTTTTTCTGCTGTTCGTTGCTGGCCGGTGGTGATCGTCACATCGCTTGTTTGAGGCGAGCCCGTCCAGCGAACTAATCTCCTTCCCATCGATGGCCAGCCAGTTTCAGTCGAGTTTCAACTGTGTCCCAGCTCCTCTCTTTTTTCAATTTATCCAAAGCAGTTCTGTGCCTTTGGGACATCCAGGACGACCAGCGGTGCCCAACAGATGGTCGGACTTTGATCTAGCTCTCTCTCTTCCCCCCTTAAAGGTACGGGACAGGTTCGACGAATGCCAAACCGCTCCTCCGTTTTATTTCCGAGAACCAAGCGATACCGTCGAAGGTTGGAGCAGCGATGCCTCCTGATTCGCTTATTCACGCAGTCTCCTTCGTTTATCTCGTCGCCGTTTCCCATGGATGTTTCATCGTCGCCTGAAGCATAAGCTCAGTCGCATCCATTATTATTAGTTATACCATCCCATCCCATTTTCTCCTCCCCCGCCCCTAATCAAACACGAAGGTGTGTTTCCTGCTCATTCGACAGTTTCACCTTCGGTACTGCACGTGTCGGCCGGTTTTCGCAGTCATTGGAGTGCGAGCCATTTGTCTTTACATGCAGAGCTAGCGTAGCGAAGCCGCTTCTGTTGCTTTCCAGTCCAAGCTTTCGGTTCTCTCCAGAGCTATCAAACTTCTTGTGCGGCCAGGAAGGGATAGACGCCGAAAGCAATAATGGAAGACGTCCGTTTCCCGTGGATACCAGGCTCTGCATCGGAGAACTCCCTTTCTGCGTTGATGTTGGTAGCCACACTGTACCGTACCAGTGTTGCTGACTGCGGTCTACAGGGTATATAATATCACTTTTCCTCGTCAAGACAACGTATCATTCCATACATCGCTTGTTGCTGCATTAGTGAGCCGCACGGCCATGGTTCGCGACTATTTATATATACGAGGTGCGACGGAGCCTGCTTGATGATAACTAACCGCCTGTCTTTCTACCTTGGGGGGAGGCTGGCCTCTCAAGAGAGGAGCATGGAGTATAGTAAGAGAAGCCAGGTGTACGGAGTAGTGACGTAGAGTATAGAGTGAGTAACTGCACACGGCGCAGATCCTGTTGCCTGCAGACAGCTCCCATCCCAAGCTCAGTGACATTTGATTAATTTTCCCGATGTTTCTTCCCACTTCTTGCTGTAAGATGGTGGAGGTTGCTGGCTCTCTCTCCCGCTTTTCCTCCTCCTTCGACAGCCAAATGGTGCATAGTAGTGCATATGCACGAACGGCTTACCCTTACCCCGTTTCGACAACGCGCCTGTCGTATAGTTGGGTCCAGGAATGTGTTCGAGATTCGTACTTGGTACATGCCAGACAGCCATGCCAGAGCATTCCAGGGGCCGGGCACATGAAGGTTCCCCCGAGATGGCATCCGGATGCAAGTCGACGCTCCCCGACGCATCGTACAGGAGGTCGTGGCCCTCTCCTCATGCACCGGTAATCAGGGGTCACTGTTGAATCTCCGCATGATCTGCAAAATTAAACAATTGCTAAAAGCGTAAAATGTTCAATCGCGCCATCTTCCATCCGGTAGACTGAGTTGGGGCAAAAATGCGAGACTTTAATTAGTTAATTACGCCCGACGACGTGCATCTTGCCCTGTCTAGGTTGCTTCACGGTGTTTTCACTATTTTATTGATATCCCTCGTTTTTTTTTTTTTTTTTTTTTTTGGCCTGCTTCACTATACCGAAGGAAGACCTGGTTCGCTGGCTGGCTGGCAGCCCTCTCTCCCAGCTCGCTCACTGTGGATCTTGCATCCGCCGGGCCGTCGTGGGAGGTTCGTAAAGATTGAGATCACATCTGTGCTCCACATGGTGTGCTGAAGAATGGACATTTCTCGGGAATAAGCAAGCCTCAAG
>NW_003315539.1:2870-23061 GCF_000151505.1 Trichophyton verrucosum HKI 0517
TTTAATTGCAGCACGTATCTCAAGAAGGAAAAAGGGGATTTCAGTTAGTTATGGAAGATGGACGAAATCGAGATGGATCCTTTATCAGGAGGAAGCAACACAGGATGTCCGGGAGGGTTGCAGCAGTCATAAACGAGCCCTTCTCGTAGCAACGAACTCGGATGGTCAATCGATGTATGCCCTAGTTAGTTATATGCGTCGTTGTAATGGCCATATTCACCGTTGCATAAACAAAATTTTACGTCATCCCTTCCAACTCCCTTCTTGTCCGCCAGCAAGCGAGGCCAGACCGCTGCATTCCTTACTTATACGAGTCATTCCTCCAACCCTGTCTTGCACAAGAAGAGGGCCAGCAAGCCCTGGCATTTCGAGGACAGACTGCATATTTTGTAGGTAAATCCTTTGGATGGCCTTAATTTGACAGACACCCCCTGGGGGGTTTTATTCAGGTATGAGAAGTAAGTGTATAAGTATGTGGGTTGAGAGTTGCTGTCCCTCGACGTACATCTCCTGAAAAGCTTAGCTGGCGCCAATCCTCGGCGGTTGACTGCAGAACAAGCCTTGCTCAGACACCAAACGACTGAATATGGATTGGAATCTGGGGTACCACTATGAACTGCCGATGTGTGTATGCAAATGGGACAACCCCCATGCCCTTCGCAGGGATTGTGTATTCAGATCGTCAGAGTGGTCGGCATTGTTGAAGTATGACATAACTACCGATTCATCGAAGGATCTGGTCAGTGAGGCGTATCAAACGATACGGATGTGGGAGACGGTACATTTGAATATCGGCACTTCTATCCAGTAGTCCTGCAACAGATGGATGACGCGGGATGGTCTTTTTCCATTACCATGCAGAGCCCTTGTGGAGCTATTCAGATGGAAAGAGGGTGATATATTTTCTTTTAGACGGCTAAATGAGTTGGTGGTTATCAACCAGTTCAGCTCCGTTTCCAGGCAGTGTACATGTGATGATAGGAGGGTTTTTGGCAGGGTATGGCATCTAATAGCCCCAAGATACCGGTGTATATTTGACGGCTTCCCATTAGGTGTTTAGGTGTATTCCCGGGTGCGCGCTTGAAGAGGTAGGCTTTAATATCCGGCAGCCCAGTGTGGTCACAAACGCCTTGTTGGTATATTGATTTCTTCCCTTCAGCCTGGTTGACACATCAGAGTTGAACAGAGAAGACATGAACGCTCTGTGCCGCATCAACTATCCAAAGGAATCAACAGGAGGTTTGACCAGGCCTAGAGTCAGCAAAGTTCCTGGCATATCTACTCTCCATTTGGTCTGTAGGGAGCTTGGGACGACTGCAATCCGTCTCCACAAGGCTGGTCCCTGGACTGTGTCTTTTGGTATAAGGTATTCAACAGGCTGTATGGGATTGTCTTCTTCCAAGCTTGTTATTAACTTATTGCCCGTCTCTAGACCTGGGGTGCCAGCCGTGCAGGACCAGAACGAACTCCTGTCGATATACTATTCATTTGCAGGATATGTATATCGCGAGATGTTCTTCCAGGACTGGCTGTCAGTGACAGAACATATCTCTAACTACAGTCTTAGATAACATCAGCTAGATAGTACTGATACTTTTAATAAACTGCACGTATTCTCCAGACCATCTCGACAACGCAGGTGGGTTACTGACCTACGTCCCGTCCATCCAATCCTCTAACGTAGTTCACCAATCAACGAGCACCCCCACTCAACGAATACCATTCTAAAATATCACTAAAACGCCAGTATCTACTTATTCGATCGAATATCTTAATAACTATATAATTAAATAAGTTAAAACAATATATTAAATAATAGCTAGATTTTAAATTATATATAAATTAATATACTTAAGAAAATGAATAAGTATTAGGCTTAATAATACGGCTACTTTAGCTTAGCTTTAATAGGGATAAATACTTGAATATAGTAGAAATAGAGGGAGTAGGAGTAGGCTCCTTTATAAGCTACTTCTTCTTATTTAATTTAGTAAGTAAAGAAGGAGCTTTAATAATATTCTAAGCCTTTTAAGCCTTTTTTATAAGCCTCTATATCTCTCTCTCTTTTATTTTATACTACTATTCTTACTTATACTAGGTTTTAGCTATAGTTTTAGCTTATTCCTTCTTTTATCTCTTCTACTACTACTCTATAAGCCTTTAAGCCTTCTATTCTATAGCTTTCTAAGCTTTTACTTTCTTCTAAATTACTCTTTATAGCTTAGCTTACTCTAATTAGGTAATTTAAGCTTACTTCTCTTACTCTATCTTATCTATCTTCTCCTTTCTCTTTTATATCTTTATAGGTATAAATATTTAAGCCTAGCTAAGTTATTCCTTATTAAGTAGATCTAATTCCTTACCTCGCTTTTATCTTCTCTTCTCTTTTACTAAAGTCTAAAGTAGCTAAAAGAGCTATATTCTTATATGGAAGTATTTTATTATTAAAAACTAGCTATTTATTTATATAAATAAATTTAAGAAGGTAAATATCTACTACTAATAGTTAATTTTAAGTTTTTTTTATTATTTAATAGAGCCTTTAAGCTATAACTAATATTTAAAACTCTTTCTAAAACTTATAAATAGAAGTAGGAGGCTACTTATACTACTTTTATTAGTCTTAAAAGTATTTTAATTAGTACTCTAAATTTAAAAGATATATACTAGTAGTTATAGAACTAGCCTTAATATTATTAGGTATAAGGCTCTTATACTGGATAAAATAAAAGAGGCCCTAGAAGTTATATTTAATAATTAATAAATAGCTAAATCTACTATATAAAAGGTTATTAATTTCCTAGAAATAAGTCTTTATTAATAGACTAAAAATAGTAATATTAAGAGGCTATAAATAGTAAGTTAAATAAAAAAATAAGACTATAATGAGGATTTAGTTATTATCTATATATTCTAAAAAGCCTAGATTAATATAAGAGAAATAATTATTTAAAGTAAAAAGTTTCTTACTATAGTCTATTTTAGCTTTTATGTATTTACTAAATATTTTTAACTACTACCTATTAAAATTATTACTACTTTAACTATTTAAAGAGGCTATAAAGTAAATTATTTTCTTTTCAAAATTAAAATCTTTTATTTAAATATTTTATAAATTTTTTTTATCTTTATAAATTAATATAGAAGAAATTTATTTATTATCTATATAAATAATAATAAGAGGAGATATAAATTTATAGCTATTATTTTATATAAAAATTATTCTCTTATTCCTATAAACTTTAACTAGAATAATATATTTAGTAATATATTTAATTTTAATTATAAAGCTTTTTTTATTAAAATTATAAATATTCTTTAGAGTAATATTATATTTATTAATTATATTATTTAACTATAAAAGAATATTAATAACTAAATATTTAATATTTAATAATAGTAAATAAATACTTATAAACTTATAAAAATATTTAAAATAAGTAGAGTTATTAATAATATATTGAATTTAATTAATTAAGTATATATAGAGACTCTAAATATAATTTTTATATTACTTATAGAACTAAAATACTTAATTTTTATTTATAGACTCTTTAGTAAGCTTATATATAAGATTTTAAATAATTTATAATATAGAAGTAATGCTATATTTTATAAGCTTTTTAATATATTATAGAAGAGTCTATTCTTAGATAATTAGCAGCTTCTTTTAATAAATAGATATAGTTTTAGATTTAGATATTACTTTATCTTAAAACTACTATAATAATATAGTCTTATTAATTCTATACTTTTTAGTAGTTATATTAAAATTAGAATTATCTTATAATTATAAATTAGTAATTATAGCTATAATTACTACTTTAGTTACTATTTTATAGCTATTTATAGTTAGTAGATAGTAGGAGTACGAATTTTTGGTTGTATATTCGTTTAGTGGTGGTGCTCGTTGATTGGTGAACTACGTTAGTTATGCGGATAATCGTTGTGCCGTATAAGTTTTTTTTTTTTTTTTTTTGACCTCCCGTCCACAGCCATTGGAGGTCGATGATAGATATCACAAAGTTATAGACATCTTACGATGAAGGCCTTCCAGCGAGCAATTCCTACTCTACGGCCGCTTCAGCTCGGCCGGGGCCTGCAAGTGCAGCAAGGACCGCATCGACATGCCCGGCTCGTCCACTCGTCCACCACGAAAGCTGCCGTTGCGCACCCGGTGAATGTCTCTGGGCCTCCGCCAAAGCCGCCAGGGTCAACGGCAAGTCCGCTGAGGAAGAGATTCTGGAAGGATGTACACGTCAAGGAAGCTGCTGGTAGGCCTCCAATTGACACGTTGTTTTGCCATTCTTGACAGCAGCTGACACCTGCTCTACATAGGAGGCCATCAGATATACCTGGACAGCCGGCCGGTTCGAACGCCAGAGAAGAAGATATTAACCGTGCCTTCTTCGAAACCGCATCTCGCGCATGCTATAGCTCTGGAGTGGGATCTACTCAAGACAGCGCAGCATGCAACCAAGTACCATCTTATCCCGATGACATCTATCACCGGCCGGGCCGAAGACATCGCAGCCGAAGATGCAAAAGGAGTCACCACGATACGGGACGAGATAACTCGCGTGATGCTACGGTATCTCGAGACTGACACGCTGCTCAGCTGGGCCCCTGAGAAAGAACCAGACTACGTCGGACGAAGCGAAGAGAAGCGCGAGACACTGAGGGAGAAGCAAATCAAGGCAGCCCAGCCCATCATTTCGACCCTGGTGTCGACCGTCTGGCCGGGCGTGGAGCTCAAGCCTACCCTCGACGCCAACAGCATCATGCCATTACCTCAGCCACGGCAGACAATTGATGTTATTCGAGGGTGGCTGTCGAGTCTTTCGCCGTATGACCTTGCGGGTGTGGAGCGAGCAGGAATAGCTACTAAGAGTCTGCTGGTGGGCGCCCGGGTGGTGATTGAATGGAGCGAGAACTTCCGCCATCTCAGGCCCAGCGGTGCAAGCAGGACCTTTGGCATTGAAGAGGCTGCGCATGCGTCAAGCCTGGAGGTCAGATGGCAGACCGAGAACTGGGGAGAAGTCGAGGATACGCATGATGTGGAGAGGGAGGACCTGCGCCGACAGCTGGGGAGCGTCATCCTACTGGTGAGCGGCTGTTCGTCGTGATTGCTTGCTTGCTTGCTTTATCTCGTTTTGTCTACATTGTATCTGTATCTATATCCTGTACGAGTAGAAAGCCCATGCCTTATCATATATACCCGGCGAATCTGATTTAGTTACCTGAGAGAGCGCGCGCACCTCCACAGCGGCCACGTCACGGCAGCCGCCTGTTCCTGTCAGATGCGAGCATGGAGACGTCGCCGCGAAGGGCGTAGAGCAGGCCCTCCTGTCAACCTGTAGACCACCTGCATGTCCAATGGATGTCTCTCTTCCCTCCCTGCGCCGCCGAGCTGCGTTAAAACTGCGATGATGCAACGTTTCGCTGCCAAGGCCAGAGGGAAAAAAAAAAAAAAACATCGCCCGGCGGCCCCCTAACTAACTTAAGGGACGACGACGACGACGACGACGATACACGCTGCAGACAGCCAGCCAGCCAGCCAGCCAGCGACGAGGAGACAGCGATGAAACGCAGGATAGCTTGAATGCTCCACGGGAAACTGCTTCGGCGTCGTCTATATATACTCGACACTGCCCTGCCTCCTTGCCACGCCGGCGTCCCCCACTTCCAACTCTTCAGCGCGCCTCTCTTTCACCTCGTCCCTCCGATGATACGCAGCACCAACTGACCGAGTTCGACCCTGAAGCCATCGCCAGCCTCTTGCTCTACCGGTCCAGCATCCTCGAATCATCCAGAAACCGACGTCTGGAGAGACACATTAGCAAACACACACCTTGAACGGCTGCCAGCACGGACAGGTCGGGGCCATGGTGGACAAGACGGAAGGGTAAGCCACTGCGCTTCTGATATCCCCCTTTCACTGCTGTCCGGCAGCGTCAAATGTATCCTTGCCCGTCTGTAGACGCTTGCCAATTACTGCATCTCCTTACCTTTCCTGCCTGTCCAATTAGCTGTCCAGGCTCTCATGGGCCTGGGATGGTGGTAGTTGTTGTTTTTTAATTTTATTTTTTAATTTTATTTATTTTTTTGGCATCTGATTTCGTTGATTTTTAAGCTGACCACCTCGCGCATGCATACAGACACAAACGCTCAAAGAGCGCTCTTGCACTCTCCATCCTTCATCGAGACAAATCAAAAAGCGACGATAACAAGGAGGACGGCGCTACATCCCCTAACAATGGTTCTCCCGTTTCTTCATCTTCTTCCTCACCTCGAGAATCCCGCCACTCGCACTCAGCATCGATGATTAGTCTGCGGTCTTCAAAGCGCAAGGCAGCGCAAGACAACGGTGGTAATAACACCACAAATATTGGCAACTGCCCTGAAATTCCAGAGGGCAGTGTCCAGGAAGAGGTGGAAGAGCCTCGGCCGCGTCATTCTACCGCTGAGGCTGGCCATGCGACTGAAAGTAGTAGTATCAGCTTGGATCAGAGCGTGCGGACATTCAGGCTGTTTGAAGTCCTGCGGAGTGGAGATACCAATGCCATTACTAAAGCTGTCAAGGAATATCAGGAATCAGGCGGCCAGGAGGGCGCTACCCTCGGCACAAGCATTTTACATTTGGCCATCCAGTGTGCAGACCCTCAAGTTGTTGAATTTGTACTGGCGTCCGTGGATGATGCAGGAATCAACGCTCGTGACCGCGAAGGCAACACTCCTCTACACCTTGCTGCGCAACTAGGCAGACTACCTGTAGTTCGAGAGTTGTTGGAAAGGCCTGCCATAAACGACGCTGCGACCAATTTCCAAGGGCAGACACCACTCGATCTTGCTCGTAACCCTGACATCTTCCAGCATCTCCAACTCGCTCGGTCCTTGTTCGTTGACACCAAAACCAGAGAAATACAGTCCTTGGTCGGCCAGGAGGATTATGAAAAACTAGAACGGGTCCTTGTTGAGCCTCGAGTCCAAGGGATGGTTGACATGAATGCTCCTGAGCTTGTCACAGACCGCACCACCTATCTGTCTGGTGGCACACTGCTGCATGAAGCCGTACGAAAGAAGGACACAAAATTGATCCAGGTTCTTCTCATGCATGGCGCTGACCCTTTCCGCAGAGATAGAAAGGGTAAGCTTCCCCAAGACATCACCAAGGATGACCGGATACGCTCGTTTGTGAAGAAGTCACCCGCAGCGGTTATGGCTCAGCGTGGAATACAAGAAAAGGCTATCCTGGGGAACAACTTCGCCCAGGGATCCGGTGAGGTTTTCATCGGAGGAAAAGACGCGAGGGAGATCAAAGGATATTTGAAGAAGTGGACAAATTATACAACCGGCTATAAACTACGCTGGTTTGTCCTAGAGGATGGCGTCCTCAGCTACTATAAACACCAGGGTACGTTTCTTTAAAAGAGATCATGTGATGATCCTTGGATGCTAATCGTATATATATTCAGATGATGCCGGTTCTGCCTGCCGTGGTGCTATCAACATGCGTATTGCAAAACTAAACATGGACGCCCAGGATAAGACGAGGTTTGAAATCTTGGGGAAGTCCTCAGTCAAATATCATCTCAAGGCAAATCACGTTGTCGAAGCAAAACGTTGGTTCTGGGCGCTGAATAATGCCATTCAGTGGGCGAAGGATGAAGCAAAGGAAAGTGACAAACGACGGACAAAGGATGTTGAGGTGCTTCGACAGGCCAAGATGGAACAGATCGAGAGGCAAGACCAGGACACCATGCCCACGGCTGGGAATAAGCTAAATGATAAAACCCTCGCGCCTCCTGCAGCGTCCTTGGGTAGCACCACTACTCCTAGCGGATCGAAGTTGAGCCTACAAATCTCTCGAGGTGGAACAGATAATGGTTTTGGGGACGATGAGGGCTCAGTCACCGGGTTCAACGACCTTAGTACTTCACAGTCCAACATGGCCAGAGTGATTAGCCATGTGACCACTAACACGGCTGAAGGTGATGGCGAAGATGACTATGCTGATTACACAAGCAGTCGTGAAATGCGACCAGCTTCAGACAAAGATGCCTTTAGCATCACGGCACAGTCTGTTCGCCTCCAACTAGATATTCTACGTGGAGTTTCCTCGGCTATAAATGCCGAAAAGGCAAAGAATCCATCTGTGACATTGTCCGATCCTACCATTGCCCAGGGTTTAACAACTTATGGAAGAGCAGTTGATACTCTAAACTCACTTATTGTCGATTTACTCAAAATCAGCAGAGACAGGGACGCTTACTGGCAATACCGTTTGGACCGAGAGGCGGACGCCAGAAAGATGTGGGAAGATAGCATGGCTCGAGTTGCCCGGGAACACGAGGACCTACAGAACAGAATGGGCGAAAGTGAAGATAAACGACGCCGAACAAAGAAGGCCCTAAGGGAAGCCTTAGAAAACGTTTCAGTGCCACAAAGCCGAAGGCTAAGCCAAACTGTTCCCTCATCACAGGTGCGGACCTCGGATACTGTAGAAGTGGTCCAGGACAGCAAAGAAGAGAAACGGCCCGAACAGACCGAAGAAGCCCCGTCTCCTGTATTATCGCGTAAGAAGACCGTGCTAGAGGAAATGAACCTGTCTGATAGTGATTCAGACGATGAAGAAGAGTTCTTTGATGCCATAGATGCTGGTGACGTCGAAGTTGTCGTTCCAACGAAAGAAGAAAAAATACAGCTTGACGAATCTAGTGCTCGGGCGAAGAAGGAATTGGAAATTGCACCTTCATTCAAAGGATATGAGGATGAAATCAGGAAACGGCTGAAGATGGAGGCTGATGATCGTCCGAAGGTTTCTCTATGGGTAAGACCAGTGTTCTAGCAGCCTTAAATAGTTTGTGAGCTTTAATCTAACACTTGCGTCTATAGGGTATCCTGAAATCTATGATTGGAAAGGATATGACTAAGATGACTCTCCCCGTATCATTTAACGAGCCAACATCTCTTCTCCAGCGCGTTGCCGAGGACATGGAATACACTGATCTTATCGATGCTGCTGCTGACTGTCCGGATTCCCTGGAGAGAATGGTTTACGTGGCTGCATTTGCTGCCAGTGAATATGCCTCGACTATTGGGCGGGTTGCAAAACCCTTCAATCCTCTCTTAGGTGAAACTTATGAATATGCCCGACCTGACAAGGGATATCGCTTCTTCGTTGAGCAGGTTAGCCATCATCCACCTATCGGTGCGGCCTACGCCGAGTCACCTAGATGGGATTACTATGTAAGTATCAGCCTTCTTATTATCATCTATATATTTTATCTACCTTCTTTTTTCTTGAATGTTGAAATACTGATTATTTATCTCTAGGGCGAATCTGCTGTGAAATCCAAGTTCTACGGTAAATCATTCGACATCAACCCTCTGGGAACGTGGTTTTTGCGACTGCGGCCCGCCTCCGGGGGTGAAGAGTTATATACCTGGAAAAAAGTTACCTCTTCTGTCATTGGTATAATTACAGGAAATCCCACTGTTGACAATTATGGTCCTATGGTCATAAAAAATTGGACCACAGGAGAGGTGTGCAACCTTGACTTCAAACCTAGAGGCTGGACGGCGGCTTCCGCCTATCATGTATCCGGCAAAGTCCTGGACAAGGATGGTGTGCCACACTGGAGTGTTGGAGGCAGATGGAACGACAAGATCTATGCACGAAAGCTCAGTCGCGACGCCTCCCTCTCGGCTTCTGAGATCACCCCAGACGGGAACTCTCCTCATGCCATGTTGATATGGCAGAGCAATCCCAGGCCCACTGGCATACCGTTTAACCTGACTCCTTTTGTCGTCACGTTGAATGCTATCCCCGATAATCTAAAACCTCATCTCCCTCCCACTGACACCAGGTTACGACCCGACCAGCGTGCCATGGAAGACGGTGAGTACGATTTTGCTGCCACTGAAAAACATAGGGTCGAGGAAAAACAGCGAGCAAAGAGGAGAGACCGAGAATCGAAAGGCGAAGAATATCAACCTAAGTGGTTTGCAAAAGGTGTTTGCGAGACCACAGGTGAAGAGTACTGGGTGTATAACGGCAGCTATTGGAAGTCTAGAGCTGCAAGAGACTGGAGCGTTTGTGAAGATATTTTCTAAGGTCCACCCTTGTATTCTATATAATGCCTAATCGTTGAGCTGCTGTAGCCATTATCCTTTATTAAACCGGTTTATCATTATGATTGTGATATTGACTGTTCAATGTATCAGACCTGCGTGCAACGAAGTAGTGAGGTAAGTATGCAGCCATCTAATTGGTGGAGGTTCGTTATATCACGTGACACATTGTTCCTGAAGCTTTGAATATCGTAAATTGAACGGAAAGTATTTTACACAATCGCAAAGTGTTTATCAAATACCACCGCCACTTCCAATGGCAACCGAAGTTGCTTGTCGAAGGTGCGTGCAAGCACTTGGTCTAGGCATTCGCCGAAATGGGGTGACGTCAGGACCAAAGCTGAAGCAGCTCGCCCGCCTCAGTCACAGTTATCGAACTTATTCCACACCGTCTCGAAAGAATATTTCTCCACAGCAGCAAGGACAATTAAGATTGAATGGTTGCAGGAGCCAGACAAGAGGGACAGCCTCGCTAGCTTTGTCCCAGGAAGCCTCTGCTAGCGAACAATCAGAGCCGAAACAGCCACTTCTGCGCCGAGACAATCTCTTCCATTCATACAGCAATTCCCCTTCACCCCAGATAAGAAAACGAGCGCAATTTATCAAGCAACATGCCTTCTGCCCGCATCCAGATCATCAGCAAACCCGCGCCTCAGTCTCTCCGGTATGCTCCGAAGCTGAAAAGCCAGGCATCCCTAACGAGCAGAAACAACCTCCTGCTCATGCTCAACATGAGTGCCCGGACTGTGGTGTTCCAATATACTGCTCCGAAGAACATTGGATGGATGACTTTGAGGCACATTTACAGGTCTGCGAGACTATTCGACAGATAAATGAAGATGACCATGACTTGCAATCTGGACGTTTCTTCACGGAATTTGACTATCCTGGCTACCAGGCGGATGAGATTGTGGTAAACATGACAAATTGGGATACTTTCCTGTACACCAGGGAGTTCGAGGCTGTCAACGACGATAGGAGCATGCGCCAGGTTACTAGGCTGCTTACCTACCCGGTCACAATTGCAAGTGTACTACATGAACTCAGCCCTTACAACATTTCAAAGGGTGGAAGATTAACCCCAGAAGGATTGAAGAGTTTAAGTGGTGAGTTATCGGCCTTCGTTGATTACAAGTGTACTTTAAGCCCCGGGAGTTCTTCTAACTTGAGAATTCAGCTCTACGTTATACCCTACACCCACCAAGGTCAGGTGAGGGAAGCACTATGAAGGGGCTGCGGTTGAAAGCTCCTCCAGTCCGAATCTTCGTACTCGGTGCGCGTGCAGAGTCTTCGTTACCGCGGGAAGTCTGGATGCAGATTTCACACCTCTTTCCTCGTGCCACTATCAATCTGATCTTCACTGGACCTGAGAGCATGGCAAACCGCGATGATGAGTTCCCGCTCCCAGAACGAACTGCAAGCAATCCTTTCGGCGGAATTGTTGAAGACCGCCTCGGCCCTCAGATGAAAATTACTACCTATGTCGATTACTTCCATACCATGCACAAGGCTAACATGTTTGCACCCTATGACCCATATTTCGACTGTTTCATGCTCTTCCATCCTGGTTTGGGACATCCGGCCAGTTCCCACGAGTGGGAGGAGACTCTTCCATGCCTATTAGAGACCAAAGTTCCTATTATATGCACGGGCTACACCCAGAGTGACATGGAGAGAGATCTGAACTGGGTAAAAGAAAAATGCGGCGGGGAAGCAGACATTCTCCTTGAGCAAGGGGAGAACAGATTCCGAAGCTTGAGATGGGACCTGAATGACCTAGATCCTCATGATGTGTCCTGTGGCAACTGGGGAGTATGGGCTTTCAGGGGAAAGAGATATGAGGCCACTTTCAAAGATTCTTGATTCTTGTATGATGCTTAGCACTTTATCTTGTTTAGGATCTTCACTCACCAATATCCTATAATTATTTTTTATATGTACTATTATCAACCAAACGATTAGCAAAGTGGCAAATGATTGATCCCAAATTGAAGAAAGTGAACCCACACCAAGACCTGGCTAGTTGAAGCTATATATATCTGACCTTTTAAGTCAGTGAATGTAGTTATTTATTTCATAAGTATGTAGATACATATATGTACAGCGTGACATTAGATAGGCGGCATAAAAACCATGAACAGCTTGAGAGGTAACACTAGCAACAAGCTCCCTAATATATGTAAAAGAAAGTGACGGGGTATCAAATCCAAACACCAGTAGGAAAAAGAAAGCAAAGTGCAAAGGCACAGGCGATTGTCATACCCTCTAGAACTCTGGCGAGGGGAAACATGCCATGGTGTATCCTGATGCTTCGTCTATAGTAGAAGGACAGCGGAAAAGACCATAAAAGCCATGGGCCAATAGCCACTGATTCTAAGCATCCTTGGAGGTGCCATGGACTCTGTTTGAGGATTGTCATCCGGTGCAGTGGTTCCATTCTCCAAGGTACCGTTGATGAAAATAGATGTTGTACCGTTGGCCTCTGCAACTCTAACGATTGGCGAGGCACTGGTGATGTTGTTTGGGTCGGATTTATCCAGGAGGGTGTCGATATAAGTGTTGTTATTATTGTCTTCGCACCCACAGACGGAGTATTGCTGGCATAGACAGGTAACTGGTAACATTTGGTCCCTCATGGAGGTTCTGTTGTACCATATATAAGGCTCCGAATGGTAGTAAGCGTAGACACCAAAGAGCCAAAGCCCAGGGAAAAATGCGAGCGCAGCTAGAGGGAGAAAAGACGGGCTGCGTCCCAGGGGTGATCTACCGCCAGCCTTGAATGGCACTCTGGCTCCGCCGCCGTAAAATCCGCCGAAGCTGCGAGGAGTTCCTGATCCAACGGGAGAAGTCCCACCAGCGTTGCTAAACAGGTGTGTCAGTTAGCTCGCTGTTCCACTCTCTGGGTGACCAAGTGAGTAACATGAGGGTGCTTACGCTGGCCTTGGGGGATATGCACTACCTCCGCCGGGGCGCGGGCGTCCTCCGCTTCCAGAGCCGCCAGAACGCCCACCTCCGCTCCGCCCACCACCTCCGCCGCCGCGGCCTCCGCCTCCGCCCTTACGCTTCTCTAAATATACAGCGTGTTTAGGACCCTCAACAACAGAAGGATGCTCCAGTTCCCTGACAGTCGCAAGATCTGTGGTTTGGAGGATACTTCGCGACGCTACATTGGAAGATACCAGCAGCAAAGACAGCGCAAAGCCCACGGAGAACTTCATTTGGGCAGCAAACGCACTCAATCTAGGCGGCCAGGAGGAGAAGAATAAACTAAATGGAATAGATAAAAGACGCCTCTTGATGCTTGACCAGTTGGTGTGTGCGTGTGTGTGTGTGTGAAACTTGTGTAGAGCAAGAAGTAAAGTAAGGAGGTCACTACGTTCTCAGTTATATAATCCTAGAATAAGCACTGCCTCCTCTAACTCTACCTTGCCGTTGACTTCATCTTAACTCTCATGGACCGGGTTTCTTCCATGGCCTTGGCTCATTTCTTGTTAGCCAGTTAGCTAATTAACTGACTACATGGCATCGCCACGATCCCGCGGCGTTTAGTTTAACTAACTAGTTAAAAAGCTGAGCCCTGGCCTGGTGCACTCGTTTATCCAGCAAGGTTATCCTGCACCAATAAACACATGGCCTCAGTGAGGCTCTGTCGACGATGGTCGTGCCTCTGCTGGTCTGCCCCAAGGGCCTTCTGGTAGCCGTGAAACAAGGTCGTTCATAAGGGGGCTTTGCAACAATCCCTTAACAAGGAGATGGTCATGATGACTAAACGACCCGCTCTGACGCGGAGAGGCAAACAACACCCTCGTCCATACCACCTCATCACGCGTGTATCCCGGTGTATCACCAGCCAGGCGCCGAGCTAGCCCGTCTCCTGCCAGCGCTGCTCAAGATATTATATGCTACTCCGTACGGAGTACTGCAGGTCGATATTGGTTTGTCATGTCCGCTTCCCTTTTCGGCCAGGATATGACTAATACAGTTATGATTATATAAGCGCTTGGCGGCTTAAAAGGCTAAAAACTAAAAAAAAAAAAACTTTTTTTGACCTCAAGCGAAAACGACGACCGACGAAGGAGAAAAACGCCAGCGAACAGACACGTTTGCGCTGGCACAGCCTGCTTGGGACTCCGGCCGATGATGATGCTAACTCACTAGGACCCAACCTAACGCCCCGCATATTTGACAATCCGTACGGATATGCTTCGATTAGGCGCTGCTGTCCCTCTCCTCAGTCTCGATTCTTCGTAAACGACCTATCAAATACAGACTCTTCTCACCGCAATCCTCAAGCCCAACTGTCCACCCGGTATTGGGAGATCCACGGACTTTCGTTACGAAGACGGCCCGCATCTGCTCACGTCTTGTGTCAGTGCATGGCTGGAGTTGGGTCTCCCGAGATGGTTTGAGAGAGACACTTTGCTTGTCTTTTCGCGACAATTCTCAGATTGCAATATCAAGTTTACAAACAGGGCCTTCATAGTTCATGCTGTTCTCTGTTCCCAGTCGGGAGATTTTCCACAGAGAGCATGACTCCTTGCGCACCTACATATCTGTATATATGATTTATGTCTGCCCAAACTATCTAGATGCGTTGTGTATGGAGTACATGTCTATATCACCTGCCAACTAGTTCAGAGTTTACTAGGTTGGCTCGCACCCTCACCCTCGGGAATCTGTACAACGACCTTACCCCAAGTTTGTCGCCCCCCAAGCGCCCGCAGTGCCTTGGGAACAGACTCTAAGCCAACAAACCTCTCATCGGTGAAGCTAGTGCCCTTGAACTTGCCTTCTTTGATTAGGTCAAATATCCCGTTCCACACGGATTGCACCGTCTCCTTCTCAAAGGTGGCATACTGACCCCAATGCAAGCCCACGATGCTCACATTTTTCAATAACACCCTATTGAGAGCAACCTTCTCGATCTTTCCGGCTGCAAACCCGATGACCAGGAGTCGAGCATTCCATGCGACGCATTTCAGGCTCTGCTCAATCATACCGACTGGATCGTACACAATATCCACACCAGCCTTGCCGTTTCCGCTCCTGTTCTCCGCACATAGTTTCTTTACTGCATCGGGCCAATTTGGGTCTCTGTAGTCAATCGTATAATCGGCTCCAAAGCCCTGTGCTATTTGTCTCTTTCTCTCAGTACCTGCCGTGGCAATTACCGTAGCTCCTTTAGCCTTGGCGACTTGAACCGCGGCGAGTCCTACACCGCCGGCCGCGGCATGGACAAGGACCCAATCCCCTTTTTGTACTTTGGCCCTGTGGACTAGTCCACCGTACGAGGTAGGAGCGGTAACAAATAGCCCTGCGGCATCTTCAAAGCTCCAACCTTGTGGTAGCGGGAATAGCGAAGTTTCGCCAGCGAGGATATGGGTGGCATATGCCCCCTGAGTGGCACCAAACACTCGATCCCCAACGGCAAATCGAGGATTCTTGCTGGCTGTGGGGGCGCTGAGGACAACACCAGCGAATTCGGTACCCGAAATCCACGGAAGTGGTGGTTGATGTTGGTATTTGCCTTGTATCTGAAGCAGGTCGAAGAAATTGGTTCCTGCCGCATGTATTCTGATTAGGTACTTGTCCGCGCTTGGGGACGGCGTGGGAAGAGTCGACACTACCAGGTCCAGCGGACCCTGTTGTGTTGTTTGTGGCGGTTAGCAAGCTGAGCAAGTCCTGTCATCCTGGATGTACTCGGCTCATACCTTGACGTATTCCTGAACTTGAATCGCGCGCATCCTGACTGAAGCTTATTGTACGTTTTATGCCGACCCTGCGATATAGCTATTATCTTTGGAATGTCTCCCGTGAATTGGTAATTAAATATCGCGTATTAACCAAGGAGACGAGGTTGTAGCGGAGGGTTATTATTGAAACCTGGGGTTGTTAACCAACTCGTTATCCAGCCCAAGCTTCGGGTTGTGCCGAGGTCCACGGCTTTCTGCTTCTCGGCAGACCGGCTGTTGTTAGACGACGACCAACATAGGAGCCTGTCAGGGAAGTGATATTATTGACTACAAGGAGATGAGCGTACCCAGCACAGCATGATGCTGTAAGACTGAAGCTGATAGGGGAGACCCTGACGCCTAAGGCAGCATGACCAGCTCTCCGACTTCGGCCAGCGCCGTGTCGGACAGAGAAGCCTGTATTTGATCTCCGTTGCATGTAGAGCCTGGGCTGGGCAATGCAGATGGGGAATAGGTGTGGAACAAGGAGATAATAGACGCACCGGGAGCCTATTCCACATAGGCATACCTGTGATTTTCAATTGGCATCTGGAATTGACTCAAGGGGTGCCCAGATATTTAGACGTGGAAAGCCACAGGATGCAAGTTTACTAAAGAGAAGAGTGTCATATCCATAGCTTAATATGGCAATAGGTACCTCCGTGAACATGAGTTCAATACCAACGTTCTAGCCTTGAAAAACGAGGATGAAGCGAGGTCTTAGATCCAAGCAGTTCAGCTATCATCTCCAGAAATCGTACATGACCAGTAGGTGAAGACGTATTTCACATGGCTTACAGTGGCCTTTTTTTTTTTGAGGAGTATCCAGCTCCTAACATATATCATTTCGTACAAGCAACCATTCACCATAGAGGGCATAGGTATAGTTAAAAAGAGAGGAATGACATCAAACAGGCCAGATAGACAAACAAAGGGGTAAGACATAACGCCCCATTTAGACAAACACATTAACCCTATTAATACCCCCGCTCAATTTCCTTCCATAAGTTCGCCTTGACCCGTTTCCCATACCTGTGTGTCATCTAGAATAAGTGAAAATGTAGGTGAAATGTAGGAGAAAGAGACAGACAAAGAAGATAAAATCACCGTACTCCCCGACGGACGATGTAGATGTCCGAATCAGATAGGAAAAAGAGAAAAATATTGCGCCTTTTCCCAGAATTGAAGCCGATAGCTGGGCAAATAATCTTTCCAAGGGACAGGTTATAATAAGCTGATCATTAGAATTAGAGCGAGTGCAGTAGGAACCAGTTTTTATTAAGGAGAGGCAAAAATGGGTATCCAGCAACATGCAGTGTAAAGAAAAAGATAAGAAGAACTTTTCCCCCTCTCTTCAAGATAATATGGTGGGCGCAAGCAGATATTCATTGCTCATGGCATCGGGCGGGTATGATTGATGGGATGCGAGTCCCATAGAGTCAGTGGGTTCCCTATACCAGAAATGTCTAGAGGCCCTGGAGACTCTATTTTTGGATACCCGCTGGTTACATCCAAGGTAGAAGGCGGTGTTACGACAGTGGTGCATGCCGCTGAGGGTGCTGGAGTTTGGGATTCTATGTTTTGACATTCTTGGGAGGGAGAAGAATCTCCTGCACCTGAAAATCGAACTGAGCCTTCTCCACTGGACGAGGGCCGTTTCCAGGGCTTCATTGAGTATGAGTCTAGAATTTCGCCATCGTTCAAAGGAAGGTCCAAGACAGATGGGTATGAGAGGCTGTCCTCGTTGTCCAGATACTCTTTCACATAGTTAACTTGTTGCTCCACGGTGGGATCATCGAGAGGGTAGATGGTGGGTGAGCATCGCTGGCACATCTCAGGGGTAGGATAACTCCATGGGCTAGTGGGCTGGATAGCAGGAGATGGGAGGGTAGATCTTGGGGTGCGAACTGCATGATGAGCGCTATCGGGTGATTGCCAGCCGGCCGGAAGGCCACTCGATGCAGCATCGCTTGGGGGTGTGATGTCGCCCGAGGAAGTGGTAAGGTTGGGATTGATCCCAGTGAAAGCTAGTGCTGAGCAACTTTCAATGCTAGAGGAAGAGCCATGAGTAGGGTTTGCATTCGGATAGTGGCGATTCATGGTGTGTGTATGATGATGATGATGGTGATGATGATCAGAATAGCCGATTGGGGACTGACAAGGGCCTTCAATCAGAGAAGCATTTGAGGAAGCGCTCGCGCGGCGGTCATCACAGCATGGCGCGACTTTGAGCTGATGCCCACGATCATGCGAAGGCGCTATTATCCAGCGTACTCGAGAATCCCAGGCTTCAGGGTGAACTGGTTGCCCAGCGGGAGGAGGGTATCCAATGAATTGAGGAGGATAGTTGTCGTTGACGTGGTTGCGCAGTTCCATTGCTTGTGTTGGTGACAATAATGATCCTCCGCGATCAGTAGGGCGGCTTGCAGGCCTCTTCCGTCTCTGCCTTGAGGGCTTGGTGACTCCCCATTTCTTGAGTCTGCTTCGCAGTTGGGTCTCACTACAATTGGGGCCCAATGTGAGTAAGTGTGAATTTGCTTCTCCATTTGATTATGATCGAAGATTCAGGGATAAATTGGTTAACTGGGGAACAACCAAACTTACGTCGGATTGAAGTCTTCAGTACGGATCTTCTTCATGACCTGCTTGAGGGGCCATTCCTCTTCTGTGTATAGGTTTGATATTTGAGACCGCTTGGTTTCCCAAACATCAGACGGGATTGTAGTCTTCATCGCCGGTGAATTAGGTCAAACACAAAAGGGACGGATGGCACAGCAACCCAAGTCTCAAGTTGTGACGGGGCTAGAAAATATAGAATTGGATGACGGGGCCTTTCTCGAGTTATATCTTGCATCGAGAGAGACACAATGATGCAACAGAGGGCGGAAAAAGAAACGTAGAAACGGCGAAGCTATGGAGTACTTGCATACATACAGAGGACTCCGCGGTAAACTAGCAGGGAGCACGCCCGAGTAGGAAAGGAGTAAACCTGTCCTTCGTACTCCGTGCGGGAGTTCTGGGTTTGTCCCCCAAGACCAAAACAATCCTCGTAGGATGGGCATTCCGAAGCTGCGCCAGCCACAGCAGCGGTGCCTTGCAAGCTAGCTAGTCCAAGCTTACTTTGAATGGGGCCTCCAAGTCTTTCGCTGGCGTGTATGTATGTATGTACCCAACGGAGTGAGGGTACACCGACGTCAGCGACAGCCAGCACCACAAAAGGGCAGGCAATGATTTGCCACCAGCAAATTGACAGGGAAGAGTCCAGCATCCAGGGCTTTCTTCAGCGCAATGTGACAGGTCAGTTTATCTCCTGTGTGGCTCGCTGTCGGATCCATCGTAACTTCTATAAATTACCCATGGGCTCACCACACTTGTGTCAGTATCCTTCAGGGGCGCCACAACCACACCTGAACCCCTCCCGATAGACTCCTCTATCCTGGGCCCTCTACGTCTTTGGCGTAACGCGACTGGGTTATTATGCATGCAACTGCGGAGCGAATCCCTCGCTATTACTGTGAATATACAAGGGTATTGCTTCGTACATGGTTGGGGGGGAGCGAATAATACACTCTCCCTGAGCTTCTTACCCGGACTTTCGGGGCATCGGGCGATGAGATTCCAGGCGATTGGTTGATAATTTGTTTATCGATACTTGCTGGTTCGATCTGTTGTCCCCCCTCCAGGTAGGGGTCTGGCATGTTGATGCTCGTGAAGGAGGAGCTCGCACTTCAAGGTATCAAGCACGGAGTAATGCCCCGTCCATTGCCGACTGGCCGAGAAGGGAAGTCAACAGACCTGTCGCTCGAACAGGGCTTGAAGGGAAAGCTCAAATTGGAATCTTATTTCTCATCGATTTTTGCTCTTCCCCGTTTCGATTATCGATTATTGATCTTCTCCCTTCAGCCAGCCAGTGATGGTTCCTCAGCTTAGCTAGAAACTCTGGCATCCGGAACAGGTACTCTGCAGGGGATGATCTGCGAGCCACCAGAGAGCCGTGATGTTGTGCCTTGGCCATATCGCGGACCTTTTGATCTGAGTATATTTGCAGGGTTGGGAACGGGTCTGCCATTGCATGCTTCCTTCATGGTCCTCAGAGCATTAAGCTTGCAAGGAAGCCAAAAAAAAAAAGTGTCTGGAGGGAGAAAAAGCAAAGGGGATGGAAGCCTGTAGACTTGATATGAGTTATACACACCCCCGTAAAGGGAAACGGAAAAGAAAAGAGAGTGAGAAGATGGAAAAAAATAAAAATAAAAAATAGAGGTGAGAAAGTTGATCAGATCGACAAGTTAAATTCGAGTGGACCTCTGAAGGACCCCCAGAGACTT
>NW_003315539.1:23078-67187 GCF_000151505.1 Trichophyton verrucosum HKI 0517
GGAAAGAAGAAGAAGAAGCCCCAAGGGAGATCTTCACAGTTTCTCCATATATATGCATGCCTCCAAGAAGCTTCATGACAAGAAGCGAAGAGGGCTGTCGTTGAAGGTACCTCTGGCCCCAAAGCTTTACCTCGCCGTGCAGTCTCACAGCGGGCATTAGTACTAAAGCAACCACTGGACGGCGTCAAAGCACGATGGCTTGCCTGTAGCGCTCATAAGCAGTATGAAAATAGCTAGCTCCGTAGTCTGTTCGGGAAAGCCGTCAGGAGGAGCTACCGGGCAGAAACGACACGAAGCAAGCCTCCTTTGAGTTATCGCCCTGAGCTCTCCTGGAACTGTGCTCTGCAGTGGGTACCGAGGCCGTGGCTTGCGGGTTTGCTTTTGATGACCTGTCCCCGTTGTACGGCGTCGATACAAGTCCTTGCACATGCGAAGAACTGTTCCGTTCTCGCTGTAACTACTCCGTGAGCTACATGCACAGGACGGAGGAGGAGGATATACTGCGTGCACGACTGTCGTATCCGCATTGAGTACGGATACTCCATAACTATGTCTGCCGATAAAAGGGGGTAGTGCAATTCGCTGGTCACAATGCATCGCCAGAGACATGGGGCCCGGAGGCAGAGCTGAACGGCAGCGCAAGGAACATGTCTGGAAGGAAACGTCACTCTTCTCCAGAGTACGAAGTATGTTCCACTAGTTATACTAGTTATGGATACTCGTGGTCACGGAGTCCCTCTTCCTCTCTCCGCGGCGTGCTACCGTTACCAGCGGCTGCCATTGGCGACAGAGATATACTATCCATGCCTGGCTTGGCAATCTTCTGGCTGCAACTGTTCAACGACGCTGTCACCCAACCGATGGGCAGCCAAGCGGGGAGCAAGGCCGGGGATACATGCTTTAGCCCGCCTCTCGACATATCACTAATGCGGTGAGATTGTGGATTGTGGCTAGTTCGAGTCCATCATCGGAAGCGAGCCAGGCTATAACTAGGCAGAGAGCGTCATTCCGCCGGAAGCATTAGCCGAAGCACTCTTTAAGGCAGCCAAGGGTAATGCGGTTAAAGCGGTTTTCCAATGGCGGGTGTAAGTGCATTGAAAAAGCAAGCCTTTTATACGCTTGTACACCTTGGTGCATCAGATAGTTATGCCTCTACTTCGTATATGAACCTGGATGAATTCCAACGGATGCTTTGCTCCGCAGAGCAGAGCTGCAGTTGAAGACCTTCAGCTTCGCTTCGTGCTGATATCAGGGTTGGGTAACTAGCTATTACCTCTCACTCCCTCGCCCTCGTTCGCAGAAGCCAGAGAACCCGCAACTGTCTGGCGGCCGAAAGAGTGTCAGCCGAGATTCTGGGTTGATCGTCCCCATCACACTAACTATGTACTTAGTTAACTTATAATCACGAGGGCGGATCGGCTTTCCACTGTGGGTTTATCTGTGAATCTCTCCTGAAAGACGGCAGTTACTCCGCAACACGTTTCTCCAGAAGGAAGACGGGCTCCTTAGTTATTGTGACCGAGTGGGCTGAAATCACTGATTCATCACACGGGCAAACACCCTGGGAGCCGCTTTTGCGCCTGGCATTCTCGATTCCAGCCTGGCTGGCTCCATAATAAAATAAGTAGTTAGCTAGTTGTTAGGACTCTATTATTGTGATTGTACTTATGGCCATTCCGTCCGTATAACTAGGGCAGTGCGGAGCCGTCCACATTGCATCTAACACCATCCTAGGTCGGTCGTCGTTCGATTGAGTTCCTAGCTAGGCGGGAATAGTTGGCGGTCCCTTGTTGATATCGTCAGTTGCTATGACTATATGACACGGCAAGGCGGCAGCTCTAACTAGTTAACTAATATAATATCCGAGCATCATATGATCGGGGATCAGAAGGGAGCCAATTTCGACAAGCGATGCTGGGGCCAGGAGAGCTGTCAGAAACTCTGCAACACCATCACATCACCGAGACTGGCCACTGGAACTGTCTCTCTCAAGCTCGCAATACTTAGCACCGTTTCGACAGAGCGTACGACGAAGGCTGTGACAGATCGTCGTGATGGACATTCTTCACGAGGCTCTCGCGGCTAGTTAACACTACGTGATGTCCCTATCCGTTTGACTGTGGCCGGAGAGCAGCCTCCTGACGGCCCGGCACATCCATCGCACAAGCAGGTGAGAGCATCAAGCATCAAGGTATCTGTAGGGACGAAAGCGTTACTTCGAAGAGCCCCCGCATCTTAAAATCCGTTGTTGTTGTTGTTGTTGTTGATGATGATGATTCTCTCTTGATACTACTCCGTACGCGCTCGACAGTATGTACTCCATGTGCATCTGAGCCAAACGCCCACGGTTTAGGCATCCTCAGGCCCACAAGGCAAAGGGGGCGCCCATGAGATCCGTCATGGCCCAAGCAAAGCCTTCCTTTCTTTTCCTCGCTTCATCAGGGCTGGCGCTGGTGTGAAGAGGCCGGCTGGAGAAGAAGAGTGACGTTGCAGGTGAAGCCGCCTCCGTCTCTGCGCAAAATGGCCGCCCAACTTGCCCACCACCAGGGGCGTTCTAGAGGCCAGGAGAGAGGCTGGGAGAACAAGAGGCTGGCTGCGTCCTCCCGCATGCTCCCGCTCTCTAGCCATCCTGTTCGTCTTTGGGGGTTCCCCTAAGCGCCACCCTCTGCCTTTGGCGTTTGGTGGTGCCAATGACTCGTGGACTAGTCAAGCGGAACATATGCACTGCTCGACTGTATTTTGATATCAACTAACGAAAGCGAAGCCCCATCCCCATACCGCCATTCTTGATCGCCCGTGGAGCTGTGAGCTATGTATGATGCTCTGTTCTTGACATGGTGAGGTGGCTATTTGGGCTGTAGCTACGGAAATTATCCTGTCTTCCACTGCGGACTATGTGCAGATCTATCCACCAGCCACGGCTCTTCGCCGCTAACCCCGTCTACCCATTTTATCTATTATTGCTCCGTATTACTCGCGAAACACCAGGAGAGGATACAAGGTGTGCAGCCATACTGGCACACATGTTCAGCCTCAATAGTGGCGTTTGGAGATGGTTTCTTCTTCAGGAGAACAGGGAGTTCTCTCCTCCTGGCCTGCGTTGAAACTGGACCGCAGACGCCTGGGATGGCTGGGAGCAGCCGGAGGGCCACGGCCACGCTGGACACAGGGACAGAGCTCTAGGAATTTCGCCACAAGGAAAGCTCATCTGCGTCGCTGCATGTCCTAGCCATGATGGCCCGCACCCAATGGAGGTTCTCCGGAAAGCGAGTGTTTGTGTCAGTGTTCGCTGTTCAGGCTGCGTTCATGCAGGGGTGCAAATCATGACTACACTACAGGAAGCAGACGGAACACTGGATCCCGATATCGCAAACTGAGCTGTAAATGATAATAATATTCATTGCTATTATTGGTATTACCACAGAAGACGGAGTGCATCTATGGTCTATGGCATGCGTTGGTGGCGACTTGGAAGCAGCTGCGGAATTATATGGACGGCAACACTCTTATGTGAGCAGCTCTCCTGGACGTGGACTATAGTTACCTTCTTCACATTCGGGGGGAACTTGACTACCTACAATAGTCAACTAGCATGCGGAATACTCGGTAGTTGCATCAGCAACACCCCGGGTGATTCTTTCCGTTTAATCTTTGCCCTTCCCCCTCGTTCACCCTACGGATTGTACGGACAAACTTGATATGACACATATATACATTGAAATCCACCCTGGCTGCATCAATAACATACATGCTCCTACGCGGGAGCAGCCGGAGAATATGTACTCCGTGTATACCTTTGAATGCAGGCTTTTGTCCGTCATCATGCTGACGGAATAGATTTCCGGCCGTTCCATTCGTCCCCATCCATTGCATTTTTCAGGATCGGCACCACTAACTACTGCATGGTCCGTCAGAGCAACAGTGCAATGTCCAAGCCATTCAAGTATGCAAAGAGAGTACTCTGTTACAGCTAGTAATTCGCTTGCCTCATGTCTTCTCGTTCAAGGAGAACCTATAGGATTTCGAGAGTGAGCTACGCAAGCGACGACGCAAGGGACAGGGTTAATTAGCACCAGACCCTCTGGCAGGACGAACCTGTACCGCAGCGTGCATACTTTGATCAAGGTAGTTATCTCTCTATAAAAGATTTGGAGAGGTCATGTTCAGGCCTTTCTGTACAGAGCCTGTGCTGCACAATCTCGCTCTGCATATATGGCGGGAATCCATCGCCGCTAGCCCTGATGCTCTATGGAGGTGTTTGCTCATAGAGGGAAGTACACAATCGCTAATTGGTATATATGCTGTGCACATATATGGTGTACAGCGTGGTACGATCCTCTCTTGATGTCTCCCTCTCTTATATTTCCCTCAATTCAGGATTTGATGCGACTAATTTGCCTCTTTAGATCTGTCTGGTGCTTTATATAACCAATCATTCCAAAAAGCACCTTGAGATATTGACACCAGTACCGCGTAAATTCCACTACTTCCTGCAATAAATACTATCTTATAGCCATGGTGGTGACAGCTAACATCAATATAACATCACATATTATCCGGCATCACTTGCAGGAGAGATCTCCTGTTTCCCCAAGGCCTGGATCGCCTGTGGCGCCCTGCTGCCCAACCCCAGTGAAAAGAACGAACATCCGTGAGATGGTGATGCAAGGCATCCTAGCAGACACCCACGCACAGCCCAGTATGCTGGTGTTCTTTATAGGTTTATAGAACTCCATCCATCCCGCAGAAATAGACATTAGTCCCGCACCGCCGATGTGGACGTCCCTTGTCTGGTTATAAATTCCACCCAGGCCTATAATACCCATCAGCAGGAAGGGTGTATTCGACATTAACTAACTAATCGTCGACAAGTCAAGATTTCGAGTTTTCGACCACTTTCGCTTCGATCAGCACGATAATTCTCATCAGTCAGCAGCAGGGAAACTAGTTCTGCTTGAGCAAGGGGGTCAGGCAGCCATTGGCCTAAATATGTACGCCCTCCTCTTTTTACTCCCTCCCCACTCTCGACCCTGCGTTTCTTCCACTCATGAGTCGGGNGAAAAAAAAAAAAAAAAAACGGGAATGAGAAAGAATATCCCATTGGATGCATAGTTAAAAAGAAAAGGAACTTTTGATGGCACTCTTCGATATTCTGCGGTTGGAACTCAAATTTCTCCTCTGGCCGCTCAAGAGCTCTCGAGAAATAAGTATCAGTACGGTGTACTATGTATCTGCCCCAATGTTCTGTATACACATATACATTTACTTACATGGCATCCTTACGCTTCACCCCCATCACCCAAGCCGCTTGAGATCTTCTGTCATCCTCGCATGCACCCCCAAACCTCTACAAGATAGTCGCGGATATAATACTCCTTTCGTGTGGCTAGATTTTAGCTCATGCGGAGTCTTGATGTGCCCCGCCAGCGATCATGTATAAAAGGGCCTTCGTACGGAGTAGTTTATTCAAGATACCTATTATGTAAAAAGTTATCCTTTTTGTTTTTTTCTTCCCTCTCTCATGCTCGAAGGCGTCAAACTGACTCGTTACCTAAGTGCGGAGCAGGTCTGGCTCAATTGGAAAGTTGCATATCCGGACCAGCCACACACAGAGTGTGGACAAAGCCTGGGAGAATCAAGGGGAAGTTAACACTTGTAAACGTCTGTATAGTAAGTTAGCCAACGTAGAACAGTTCAAGAGGGCAGAAAGCAACGCGAACAGTTGTCCAGGATTAACGCCTGCTTCGGTTGCATGGGCATTTTGCTCTCAATTCTGGCCTATCAACAAAAGCCGTCCCCCGCCCCATCCACCTATAGGGCTTGTCATTAAAGAAGAAATATATGCCTTTGGAAGAGGATGACAAGTTAAGCCGACGGTGGGATTGGCCAAACCACTGAGTTCAGTGTGTTGATCCATCCAAGCCCCCATCTACGCTGTGCAACTGCTTGGAGGTGGTGAAGCTTCCGCCGAGATGGAAGTCGACGCGGGAGACGAGGACAGCAGTGGTCAATCGTGTAACCATACAACAGAGTCCACATTAGCTCGTGGAGCGGAGAATAAAGAAAAAAATAGACGAGCAGAATGGTCGGTGGTGATGGAATTGAAATACTGAATGCGAGTAGTTGATTAACGCTATTTGTTAAGACAGTGGTGGAGAATGAAGAAGTGAAAAAAAAAAAAAGGTGATATCGATGGACAAGAAGCGAGCAATGCGGCATATCGAGGGGGGGAGGAAGGGAGAAGAAGAAATACAGCTGAATGGATGAAAACGCTCAAATGCACTTCACGATGCGTCGGTTGTCTCGAACCTCGCTGCATACTAACTAGGTAACTAGCTAGTCAGTGTTTAGATAAGGTGAGAGAAACGAAAACAAGACTAAAAAGAAACACAGTGCATAAGTGATGCGCTCTACACAGTGTCGGTTGACCAAGGCAATGTGACGGGGATATAGTTTTGCTTTTGTTGTAGATTTCTGAGGCGCAGGACCGTATTTGTTTTGATACCATGTTTCCATAACGATGACGGTAATGGAGCCCACCGGCGAGGAATATGAGATGCCCTCCTTGCAGGCTGCCGTTGGGAACCTATCTCTTTCTCCGAATGCGATGTTCTCTTCCCCTCTTGGACTTCTTTCTTTGCTTATCGGCCGGAAGCACGAGAGGCTCGTCTCTGAGGTTCCACTCCATAAAGCGAAGCAAGTAGTCATCGATATGGCCGACATGGGATTCAGAATCGTCAACTTCAACGGCATGGCGGTCATCGGGGGTTGCGGATACTGAAACCGGATATGTACTGCCGTTTGCGTGTGATACAGAACGTTCATACTCGCCTGGTTCGGTGGGTGCAGGGGTCCCCAGCAGACTTTGGGTGGTTGGCTGCTGCTGTCCTTGTGCTGCTGCGGGAGTCTGAGGAGTGCTAACATTGTCAAAGTTACTGTCGTCAACAGTCTGCTCAAGCTCTTTTTCGGCCGTCTTTGCAGCGTCAATGTCTTCCTTATCCTCGGCTTGCTCGAAAATGCGAGATGAAGTCCCATGAACCTTGGTATCCAGGACCCTGTCCATGGCTGCACCGGCCTCGTCATGGCCTTCGCCCAACTCTTCGTCCCCTAGTATACCGCTGACGTCGAGCCTATTGAGATAATCCGTAGTGAACTCTCCTTCTTGTATCACCACATCATCCAACATCCTTTTCTGGTTTGCTTTACGTAGGATATTTGACTCAATCGTGTACTCAGAAACAAATCTGTAGATGTGCACATCTCGGGTTTGACCAATCCGGTGACAGCGGTCCTGACATTGTTTGTCCATCGCTGGATTCCAATCCAAGTCGTAAAATATGACGGTGTCTGCTCCTGTTAAGTTGATGCCTAGACCACCCGAACGACTTGAAAGGATGAACGCCAATATACGTGTATCATTGTTAAACCGCTCCGTTAAGAGCTGCCGCTGTTCTATCTTTGTAGAGCCATCTAATCGGAGGTACCGATGACCATGAATATTCAAGAACTGCTCTAGAATGTCCAACATTTTGGTCATCTGGGTGAAGATCAAAGCTCGGTGACCACCAGCCTGGAGTTTCCGAAGTAGTTTATCAAGCTGCTGAAGTTTCCCACAATCGTATTGCAGTAATCGCTTGTCTGGAAAGGCAATTGATAGTCGCATTTGGGCCTCATGGAACGGGTCATATGCAGGAATTCGTTGTGAACGGGTGAAGTAGCGTGATGTGATGGGTGTGAGTGTAGCTGCGGTAACTCCGTGGGCGACGGCAGCTGGGGTGAGACATGCGAATTTTTGTACCAATGGTTCCATCATTAGTGATGTTGATTCTACGGATCGTATCATAGAGGCAAGTACCAAGGACTTATTCGAGAGCCAGTCGAGGAGTAATTTTCGTGGTGGTCGATGCCTGGTTTCTGGTTGTAGGGGAGCAACAATGGTAAGTTTGTCGATAAGGTTCTGGCCATACATCGGACGTTGGCCATGGCGCTTGGATTCGAAGTACAGACATCTTTCCAGCTCCCTCATACGGGACTTCCGAGCATTGTTGTCCATGGAGCGTAAGGTTGACTGTACAGTGGATCCGTCAAAGCTCATGTCCCAGTTTGTCCGGTTATATTGTCGCTGTCGAAGAGAATTCAATGGGTTGTATGCCATAATCCGGGCGCAATCTTCCACCAACATCTTTGAGCCCTGCTCCCGAGAGATCGGAGCAAGGTTCAAGAAGTCGAAGTCCAGCTTCTCCAACACATCTTCCTTCAGCAATCGTCGACGAATAAGAAGGTCTTTGATTTCGAAATCTGACACAACAGAGCCGGGCATGGCAAACGATGTACTGATCGGCCGCGTTTCAAACAGGTCGGGATGGTTGCAAACTTTCCGAAGCTGCATCAGGCAGTTGATGATGGAAAGATAGTTCCCAGAAGCTAGGGTCTCCTTCGTTTGAGCACGAGACATAAACCCATCGTACAGATATCTCTGGCGTTTTGATAAGCGGCAGGCAACAACATGCTCATATTTTGCCGGCATTTGTTTCTCAACATCCACCTTAAGACGCCGCAGAATGTACGGTCTTAGAATAGTATGCAGTTTCGAAACCACTGCTTTGGCCTCGTCATCCATCGTTTCTCTTCCGTGCTCTAAGATTTGTTCGACCGGGCGACGGAACCATTCTGAAAAATTTCGAAGGTCTGCAAATCCTTCAATGCCGTTGCCGTCTTCATCCGATGGCATGAGGAAGAATAGAAGTGACCATAGTTCTGTCAAGTTGTTCTGTAGTGGCGTCCCCGTAAGTAGCAGCCTTGCCTGAGTCTTGAAAGTAAGCAGTGTTTGCCATCTTTGAGACCTGAAGTTTTTGATATTGTGGGCTTCATCAAGCACCATATAGTGCCAGTTTCGTCGTCTGAAAATTTGCTGATCCTGAAGGACAAGTTGGTATGAAGTAATGCAGACGTGCCAACGGTCATTGTCCATCCAACCTTTTCGCTTCTGCCTTCGCTCTTCCTGGGTGCCATAATAAGTCAGTATTTTAAAACCCGGACACCACTTTTTGAACTCCATCTCCCAATTTAGCATGACACTGGTTGGAACTATGACGAGGTGTGGGCCCCAAACTTCATGCTCTACAGCTAAATGAGCTAGAAGTGCTATTGTCTGAATTGTTTTTCCTAAGCCCATCTCGTCTGCAAGAATGCCGTTTATATTGCTAGCATATAGACCAGCTAGCCAGTCAAGGCCAAAGTGCTGATATTCGCGTAGCTTTCCTCGGAGAAGATGGGGGATAGGTGTCTTGATACCGGTCTTTTCTACCGCTGATGCTGTTTCACCAGCATCTGTATTTTTAGGACTCCTGGCCTGGGTCGTCGGACTCTGCTGCTCCTCCGCAAAGGTCGCTTCGGTAAATGCCTGGTGATCTATGGTATTATCATTTGTGTCTAGTGCCAGAGTTGTTGCCTCTCCTAGATCAGTGTCCAGCATGGGGGTATCCTCGTCATCAGGCCTCTTTCCCGGGCATTTCATCATAACATGAGCCTGTTTGTCACTTATGTCTGCATTGTCAGGAGTGCTGGAGACGCCACTTACGGCCGGACTATTGGCGTCTTGAGTGGTGTTATTTGAGACTTCAGAAGCCTTAGTGCCGTTTGGGATGATGGTTTCGGCCTTGGAAAAAAAGCCCAACAAACCTCCTCTGCCATCGTCATTCGCATCGCTTTCCTCACTATCACTGGCATCATCAGTGTATCCCTCTTCGACCCCTACATCACTATCACCCATGTCGTCATCCATGTCAGTGGACTCATCGGATTCATCGAGTAGCAAGGGATCGACCTCCTCTAGCTTGACGTAGCTTTGCTCCTGCTCTCTTAATGTTTCTTTGATATAGCTCTCTTCGCCTGGCGTAGCCTTTCGGTCTTCATCTAGGTCCTCTTCGTCATCTTCATCTTGGTCCTCATTTTCATTTCCTTCTTCTCCGTCTTCACTCTCATCACTGGAGTCGCCAGAGAGCACGGAAACGTCCATAGCCGCAAGATTCGCATACTTTGCACGAAGAGCTTCTGGGGTTAGTTGTTCATCATCATCGTCATCCAGCCCTTGATTGCTTTCAGATTCTGAGCCCGAAGATGACATGTTACTGTCATCTTCAGAATCTTCAGTTTTGCTAGATGTGGTTTCTCCCTCGTCAGTCTCATCTTCCTCATCTTCTTCCAGTTCGCCTGTTCCAATCCGATCTGACCTCCTTCTCTCAAATAAGGCTGTTGATTTCTTCAATGCATTATTCAAGGCAAGCTGCTCTTCCATCTTACGCTCTTGTTCCCAAATAGCTAGCCTGGCATTATCAACTTCAGCGCGGACTAGATCGAACTGCCGTTGCAGATCTTTAATTAACTGTCGGCGTTTCTGGCGGAGTTCATTGTGTTGTTCTCTAAGAATATCTTCGGGGGCCTTGTTTCGCTTTTTCCATGCATCTGCACACCAGTGTGCAAATAACCTAGCAAGATTTCTATGGTGCTTACGCTCCTTGTCAAGTAGCTTTTTGAAGTATAATGCGTGGGCTACAAAGTGATCTTGATGTGAATATTGACGGGGAGGGAGCTCTTCAGGATCCGTCAGGTAAAATGAGCAACGTTCTTTGCTCAGGATTTGGTTAGGCTTTCCTGCCTCCTGTAGCCGTAAGCGAACCTGAGCCTCCTGAAGGGCCTCCTGCGGAGTAGAGAAATGGGTATCTTCATCACCAGGTGTAGTCTTATATAACCATTCATAAAAGGATGAGTACTTTTTAGGAGGGAGAATGTGTAAGGGGTGCTGGACTTCTATCGAAGGCATTTTAACGCGGAACCGAAGTCTCGGGAGCTTCTGGGCTGCTCCATCATCTCTGTCCCTCACCTCGGACCGACTCCAGCGCTGCTGGTCTCCATTCTCTTGCTTCATAACTCCTGCGCCGTCACTCTGTCTTCGCCGAGGCCTTCCTGGTTTACGCTTCGGTGGAGGATCTGACGGAGAATTCGGGCCAACAGTGGTAGAGGATCGTGTAATGTCAGAGACGCGCCGCTGGGATAAAGGCTGAAGCTGAGAGGCACTTTTCGCAAATCCTGAAGCCGCTTTAGATATTACTGCGCGTCTGGAGGTACCATTTGGAGAAGAAGCTGGATCCACGCCATTATTGGAATTGCTGCCTCCGAGCACACGTCTACCATTTATCTCTGGTCTTGCGGCCACGGTGGGCGAAGCAGAGCTGCCACGTCCCTGGCTCCAGCCCTGAATTGTCTTGTTAACAGGCCCCTTGTGCACTGGTGACTGTGTACGTCGCGGATCACCTTCGGGTAACATCTCGATAGGTATCATGTTTGTTCTGGTCGACCGCCGCTTGCCGTCTTCCATAAATGAGGTAGGTCCATCGAATCCGGCGCGTTTCCATGGTGGAGAAGGCGGTCGTGGTGTGCTTCTACCTGAAGTGCCCGCAAGCTTCCGCCGCTTTGATGGCGGTCCATTAAGCTGGTCGTGTTTCGCGACGCCGTTATTATTAGAAGTATTCGAGTCTAGCCGTGGCTGTTGGGTGGGAGTATCCGCAGGCGTCGAAGGGCTGGCTATGCGTTGAAGGTCGCGATCATATTCAGGAGTCGAAGTATCGCGACTGTGTCCCCTGCCGTTCGGCGTGCCGTTTTGCATGTCTTGTCACTAAAGAAAGGAAAAAAAAAAAAAATTGAATGGGGGGAAACAGGAAAATAAGCTAGGAAAAAGACCCTAACCCGTGGTATCTGGGCGAATATGCGGTCAAATCTTCCAAGTCTCCCATCAATCGATAGATCTATGTCCGTCGAGGGCACACACGAAATCTGGCATCGTTATCGGCAAAGCTGCGTTGCTGGCGGGCTTAAAGATGGCTGAGTCTGAGGATTTGGCGGGAAGTCGTTAATTTTCGCCGCTGCAGCTCGCGAGACCACTAATTAGCTGACTAATCAAGACATTGTTGACTAAGCAAAGGTCGGAAACTCAAGCGAACAGAAAGAAAGGACCTCAAGCAAAGACCGACGACGACAGAAGCAACCACCTAGCAGACACTACACGCACGACAGCGACAGCAAGCGGACAAGTTGCCAATGGTGAGTGGTCTCCGTCCCTGAGGGCGGCAGGGGCTGGCTACGGCGGCTTTACTGACGAGCGGGAGCAGATGCTGTCGAGACGAGTCCTGTCGGCGGCGCGAGCGCCAGCGCTGGCTCGCATGCCAACGGCCCCCAGAATCACAGCGACACAAGTCAGATATGCCTCTCAGGCCGAGATACAGGATCCGGGAATGGTTTGTCACCAGCATTCAGGCGCTTGACCCTAGCGAGGTAGTGGAGGACGACCTGTGTTCGGGGCTGACTCTTGTGGTTTATAGAATGGGGGATATGAGAACCCTCCAGCAGTGAAGCGCCAATTCCGTGACCCAAATGCCGGGTGGTGGGATCCCCAGGATAAACGGAACTTCGGCGAGCCGGTCCATGAAGACAACGACATCTTGACAACATTCAGCCCGGAGGAGTACAATCACTTCAAGGCTCCCAAGGCCTTTTTCCTGCTCGGCTGTTCCATAGCCAGCGTGTTCGCCTTTTCTGGCATCGTTAGCCTCTTCTATCCGGATAAGCCCAGCGCGCCCCGGACATTCCCAGACGGTCTTGAGACTGAGCTGGGTGGGCCCAATGCCGTATCTGTGAGTGTGATGGCTAATTTCCAGATTCAAACAGTGACCTCTTAGCTGATATTATTTACCCTGTTTCTTTTATTACTTTATAGGCGAGAAAACCCCATGAGGATAGCTGGTGATGACCGAAAAGGCTATTGTACTTGTATATAAAAAGACAGCCTAGAGATCCAATCACAGAGACCTTGCGAAAGCGTGATGACCCTGTTGTACTATATTACTAGTGAGCCCATTTTGCTTCAGAGGGCCATGGCCATCAAAATGGCAATATAACAGCGATATTGCCTCGCCATACTCATACAACTCATCAGATACTACCCAGGTGATTTGTGATGCAGCAATAGTCTTGAGAGAGAAAGAGCATAGCAACTCATGCTTTGTGGCTTCGACTTGAAGGACCAATTGACCACTGCAGGCAGAGCCCAGTAAATAAAACACCCAGGCATGTAATGTTATACTTCTTCTAGGAGGGAGCTCTGAGATGCAATATACATACGTAATAAAAGGACGTAGAACCTGCCGGAGGCGGAGATTTTCGATTTTTGTCGTCCGCATCTTGATTGATATAAATATGAAGCTATCTTCGCTGCAGGGGGGCCGGCAACAAGCCACAAATATTAGATCTGACACACTACGTCAGAGGCCAAAATCCACATCTTCCCCCCTGGACAGCGACATCAACAACCCCGTCCTGTTTCTTCTGCTAGTTTGTATTCCTCTAGTTTCGTTTATCTGGTAGCTCGAGGTGTTTTCCACCCGATTCGACCTGAGCACCACAGGGGCTTCACTTTTCCTTCTCACCGAACGCTGGATGGGCGTGGTTCTCCGGTTTGCCCTGTAACGTGACGCCAGCTGTGTTTTCTCTCTGCCATCACCAAACAAACAAGCAAATCAGCATCATCCCGAGGACTTCATACTCCCTTCTCTTCATCTCTTTGCCTCTCCATACAGGTAACCGAAGCCACGTTCCATCTCTTGACATGAGACCTTATACTGAATGAACACTGGGTCTTCTCTAGATCTATGCGCGACGCCGACGTTGACAAACTGCCACCCCCTGGACATTGGATCACGAAGCTCTGATGAGCGTGAGCACCAGCGAGACGACTTACATGTCCAGCACCAAAAGACACTCTGTGGGCGGCATCAGACGCGTGGATAGCCCGAGCAATAATGTCCGGCGCCACTCTCGAAATATGTCTGCTGCCCGCCGGCGCCGAGTTAGCAGTAACGATGCCTATACTTATGCCCTTCGGGTAGCCTTCTTAGCCTATCTTCTTCAGGCGCGAACGAAGAGAGTGCAGGCTGCTCCCCCTCCGCCTCGGCCACAGTCACTCAACCGAGCTTCAACCTCGTTTCATGACCTGATGAAAGACTTCAGCTTGGTGCGGGACTCGAAAAGTACCAGGTTCCCTCATGGGTTCATCAGCGAGCTCGAAAGACGACTGACGGGTGTCCTGATCGGCAGGGAGCATAGAAAGGAATTCCAGGATTCTACAGTGAAAAGGACTTTTGGGGCCTTCCTAAACTCATTAAAGGAGCAGACATTCAAGAAACGGATGGAAAAGGACAGGCGCGTCGAGGATCTGGTGCTTATTTTCTTCTCAAATGCAACTAAGGAGCTGTCCAAGGGAAAGGCCCCGGAAGACACTAGCTGGAAACTGATGGTGGATCGCCATGTTGCGTTGTTTGTCCGGCTTATCACTTTCATTCTAAAGGACCATGACTGGATCAAAGACCGACCCGAGCTCGCAAGCAGGCTTGCAACACTAGAAAGCAAACTGCTTGCCCATGACCAGAATCTTACAGTATCTTCTCAAAGGGATAGCCATACCATTGAAGTTGCGGTTCCACTTAGCTATGATGTAAAGGACATGCCTCTAGTGCTGACTGTTGCAAAGGCATTTGGTTTACGGAATTCCCAGGTCCAGTCGGATATTAACAAGAACAAAGATTCCTGGACTGGGAAGGAAGCACTGCAGGATTTAAAGCTATATCAAGCACACCTTAATCTCAATACTGGGGGTACTCTCTCCGTAGCCGATTTCGAGGTTGAAGAGGGATATGAGGCATGGAGAAAGGCAGAGGGGCCGGACCTCTCACAGATGATGCTGGCCATAATCCAATCCAACCCAGAGCTTGCAAAGAGTACAGGTGCAACCTTACCACAATTCAATGCTCAGCTGGCGGACAACCCAACTGAGGAAGACATAAACCTGGATCCGTATCCCAATGCATCGGAAGGCTCATCTTACGTGATCGACCAGCCGGTGGATATGAGCTCATTATCTCTGGAGGAACAGCCTTATGAGCACCCTGACACAAACTTGTTCACTTTCATACCCCCGGATCCACGATCTTATTACCGGTTTTTGCTAAGCCAACTGCTCACACATGATCTCAGTGACCAGTCTCTTGAGGCATCGGAGGCTACCTCAGAAACTCCAGCTTCAAAATTACTATCCAAGCAGTCGACAGAGTTGCTTAATGAAATATGCCTACGCTGGAGGATACCTAACTTCACCCGAGTAGTTCTTTTTCTGGATGTCATTCGGGAAAAGTACGTGGACCAGGAAATTAGCTTAGACACCCTCGATTCAGCATTCTCGTTTGTCAAGGATCCTCCACCGACCAAAAATAAGCGTGCCAGCATAGTCATAGCACCCATATTGTACGATAGGAACAAATGGACACAGGCGGATATATTCTGCATGCAACGTGTCATAGCTGGAATACATGAGGGTTTGCTACGACAGCTGTACGAAACAATGATGTCCTGCTACGAAACAAAAATTCCGCCAATTGGACCCGTGATGTATGTTCTAGAGAATCACGTCGAATCTGATCCGTACTTTGTGGAGAGTACGGAGGAGCGGGAGAGGTTTCGGGAGTATGCCTCCGAAGGGCTCCTAGAAAAAGCCAAAGCCATCTACCAGGAGGCCCTAAATAAAGAGATTCCCCCTGAGCAGCATGAGTGGGAGTTCCACCACGTTATCCAGCTCGGCAAGGCTGTTATGAAAGTCTGTCAGCGGATACAAAAGCGCTACAGGAAGAATCCCGATATACAAGGGTGAGCTACCTTCTGGAAATTTTGCCAAGAGGATATACTAATCATTCTATTCACAGTGTTAATCCTATTACTGTCCTGGTTAATTATATTCTCCCTGTGTATGCTGAAGATGCAAGGGATATGATCATTCGGATAATGGAACAAGCGCAGGAAAAGAACGAGCATATTGAAATGCAAGATGGATTCGATTTATACAGTGAACTTTCTAACATTCGACAAACTTACATTGAGGCCCTTCCTGGCGAATCATTCCCTTTTCACCTTGAGGATCTGCTAGCGGAATTTGTCTGGCGCTGGATTCAGGTTACAGATGCCAAAATGAATGACTGGGTAAACCAAGCAGTTAAACAGGATAATTTCAAAGTCCAAACGGATTCTCCTGGTGAGATACCCACAGAAGAACAACGGCATAGTGTTTCAGTAACAGACGTGTTCCGGTCATTCAACCAGGTTGTGGACCATATAGTGCAATTGAATTGGGACGATGATGTAGGATATGCGAAGTTCATGACGGCTATTTCGCGGTCGATTGGTAATGGAATGGCAAGATATTGCGAAATTTTGGAGGGACTATTTAGTCGCGAGATGGACAGATTAACACCGGAGCAAGAAGCTGCTGCAAGACAGACAAAGCAGGAAAAGTGGATGCAAATGGCAAAGGATGCTTGGAGTAGCAAGGAAAAGGTTGAACCATTTCAATTCTTTCCAGAGGTATGGTAACATCTACTTGCTCCACTATCTATTCTCCTTCCATATCCTTGCCAAATTAAAGGAAACGACTGCTGACAGTAACCTCTCATAGTCCTTTGTGAAACTCAATAACATTGAGTATGCACTGCAGAAATTCGACCAGCTGGAACGTGACATTAACGTTGATGCGTGCGCCGAGGTGCTGGCAAAGAACGCACCACCTTTAGCGAAGAGGCAACGCAAGATAAGCAATTATGTCTTTACTGTCAAAATTGTTGAGGCCGAAGACTTGAAAGGCTGCGATCTTGACGGCCTAAGTGACCCATATGTTGTATTAACCGATGAATACCAGAAGCGAATTTCCAAATCGCGTATTATCTACAACAATCTCAACCCACGATGGGACGATACGGTAGATATCATGACAAAAGGCCCACTGAACATTATTGCAACAATATGGGACTGGGACGCTGTTGGAGACCACGATTACGTTGGTAGAACATCAATGAAGCTAGACCCTGTGCATTTTGCTGATTTCGCACCACGGGACTACTGGCTGGACCTGGATACCCAAGGAAGGTTACTCCTAAGGGTTAGCATGGAAGGAGAGCGGGATGATATACAGTTTTATTTTGGCAAGGCTTTCCGTACGCTTAAGAGAACGGAAAAGGATATGACGAGAAAGATTACAGAAAAGGTAAGACTTACTCACATCAAATATTCAACATGTTAGGTGTTAACATGGTGTATAGCTATCGGCGTATATCAATCACTGCCTGTCACGGCGAGCTCTTAAAGCCCTTCTTTCCCGTGGCATCAGCATGTCGACGGTTTCTAGTTATTTTAATCGAAACCGGACACAGTCAAGCCAAGCGCCGACGCAAGCTGAGGTTGAGAACGCTCTTGCACCTCTTTTTACATATTTCGATGACAACTTTTCAATAATGAATCAAACGCTTACAGGCCCTGCTATGCGCACCGTTATGGCTCGACTGTGGAAAGAAGTCCTTTCTACCGTTGAATCTCTCCTTGTCCCACCATTATCTGACAAACCGTCCAATCAAAAGCCACTCACGCAGCTGGAACTTGATATAGTTCAAACCTGGCTTGGATTACTCCTCGCCTTTTTCAACGCCGTTGATGAAGAAACAGGAGAAGCCAATGGGGTACCAATGGATGTCCTCAAAAGCCCTAAGTATCATGAGATACAGACGCTGTTTTATTTCTATTTTGAACCGACGGAGCAGCTGATCCGTACCTCGGAGCGCATGGCCAGTGCCACTGCTGCTAGGCAGCAGGCGAACCGTAACCGCCTCTCCGCCTCAACCATGGCTCTAGGTGTTCCGGGGTTCGCTGGAGTTCTCTCCACCCGACGAGGGAAGAGTATCTTTCTATCTCGCAACCTGGGAACAATGAAAAAAGCGAAAGAGGAGAAGCGGCGCGAGGCCCAGGCCGAGCCTAACGATGATATGATATTAAGGATTCTTAGAATGCGAGTGGAAGCCGCTGGTTATCTTCGAGATCGAAGCAGGCAGAAGGAGCGGCTGGCAACGGCAGCTGCTGCAGACCTGATTGTTAAGCAGAGTCTGATGGCTGGCACTGGAGGTCGCATGTCAGGAACTTTGCCACGGTATTGAAGTACTACGAATAATGTTTTCCTCTCCCACTGTCTCTCTTTTTATTACGACTTTTTTTTGGCGCCGGAATTAGTATAACATCTCGTTCGGGCGCAGGATGGTTGCATGAATGTGATACGCGCTGGGATAATGGAGATGGTATACCAATTTTTCGTTATTATTTGTCCTGGCACATAATAGTATCAATTAGTCCTATAGAGGATTTATATCGTCCTATAATTCATGACTTTCTATATATACATATGTGTGTATGCCATTGTATGTTTTTCATCATTCAGTTATATAATTGATATTGTTTTTTTGGTTAAATGTACACCGGGCTGACATTTTGTTCTCTACTGGAGAGCAATACACTCAAGCTCGACTGGAACACCCTTGGGAAGCTGATGCACGGCAACACAGCTGCGAGCAGGCTTGTGGGAGAAGTACTTCTCAAACACTCCGTTCATCTCTGCAAAGTCAGCCATATCGACGAGGAAGACCTAATGATATTACAAGTTAGAATTGGAGTTCAATATGCCCCGCAACGGCAAGGAGAGCATACGTTAACCTTGACGACCTTATCAATGGAGGAGCCAGCAGCAGTCAGTACAGCACAGATGTTGCGGCAACAGAGGTCAGTCTTCTCAGCAATGCTTCCCTCGAGCAGCTTGCCAGTGTTGTCGGCGGGAATTTGGCCGGAGACGAAGACCTGCCCGCCAGCCTTGATGGCTTGGCTCTAGGAATTGCTTTAGACGAGTTCTTGCTTCCAAGTGATAACCTTCATGTAGAGCAACGCAGGAAACGTACGTATGGGCCAGCAGCTAGAGAAGGTCGGTTAGTCTACTGCTTCGTAGCTTGACTGAAATACCCGGCGGGGCAATGGAGGGGCGAGACTCGACTTACGGGGACAGGCGTCCTTGGTAAAAACAGGCTCCATGGGGAGAGACGTGATCGCAGTTCTGGTAAGCGTGCGCGTGTGGCAAGGTGAGGTTGCGGCTAGATGCGAGAGTCGAAATGGGCGAAGTTGAGCACAGGAGGGAATCAGTCGGCGAGCCAGCATCGGGATGCGTCTCATAGATGGTGTATTTATACGTCAAGCCGGGAGTCACTGGGTTATGTTAGTTCGTGGATGGCTATTATTAACTGCTATTGGCTAGGCAAGAAAGTTCCCCGCGGTCTTTTGCGGTTTACCCGGATGACTAAGCCGGCAAACTTGTTCTTAGGTAATTCTATCTCGACGCCAACCGTTTCGACATCGACGATAAACAATAAACAAAACAAGACGCGAAGCATATACAGGCAGTTGTTAATGATGTCCCATCAGCCGGATTTCTGGATCTCATCATTGGCGCTAGTTAACTACATAAGAGGCTTGGTGTCTGCATTTAATTCAAGGAGATTTTCCCAGAAACCAATGTCTCGATCAACGCATTCGTTGACAGAGTGATCAAGCTTTCCAGGCGTTTGTCAGGAACTCCCGCATGTTGACTGGCTTAACATCAGGGAACATGTTGTTGATGCGCTTATCCTTCGGTAGCTTGAACCCGTCTATAATGGCAACTTGACTCATAGGAAACAACCCAGCTGACGATTTCGGGGGGGTATACCACCTTGTCCGACTGAGGCAGAGGGGTGGACTCGTTGTTCTTTACCTTCTCCAGAGGGTCATAAGAAACTTCAAACTTGGTGCCTGTGGAAGCCCGAAAAAAAAAACAAAAAAAAGTTAGCTCAGTCGTGAACATAAGGATAGTGTCGCCTGTCAGGATCATACCACTAATTTCCTCCGCCATCTTTACCAACTCATTCAGAGTAAGATCGTCTCCTCCCATATACGCAAGCTCTGGCCATTCCTCCGTGCCAAGTAACTTTGCAATGAACTTGGCCATGTCGTATGAATAAGTGAAGGTAACGACATTATTACCATCACCTGGGAGTATAGCTCGGCGGTTGGGGATATCAACTGCATAAGCGAGTGGCTTCAAACGAGTGCGGACATTCGGCATACCCCAATAGTCCATAAAGTAACCGGGAAAGATTCGAGTATACTTCAATTTGGTCTCCTTGAGTGCATTGGTTGCAGCAATATATAGGCTCACTCCGGGAGTGATATGAAGGATCCTGTTATCGGGCTATCAGTAGGTCTTCTTGCAAGCTGCGGGATTGTGGGCGGTGTTACTCTTCTGATTGAACGAATGAATATTCACTGGGAATAAATCTTTTGGTTACAGAAGACTTCTCCGCAGCCTGGATGAGGTTCACTTGAGACTGGCCTGCCTCGGGAGAGATCATACCAATGGTGCAGATTACGGTATCTATATTATGTTTCTCGAGAGAGGCGGCAAGAGACGAGACATCGTTGTAATCTACCTCTACCTGTTCAACTTGGTTGCAAGAGTCACGAGTCTCTCTTTTCTGCTTCGTGTTAGTTGGGTTATTCACCGTGAAGATAGTAGGTGGGTTTTTCATACGCGTGTGAGGATGACGACCTGTTTTTGATACTCAGGAATTTCCAAAAGTGTGTCCACGATCGTCTCTCCGACCGGGCCCATGCCCGCGATGGCAATAGTCATCCTGCAATATGACTGGAAGAATTTGAATTGCGACAAGGAAAGGTGTTGAAATTTTGAAGGAGGACAGTATTTTCAACAATGCCGAATGGCGCAGAGGACGAATGTAAATTTTTGGGCTATGATACTGTATTTATCTTCCTACGAATACTGAAGAAAGGAGGAGGGGGAGAAGAAGACCGTTATCCCTGCTTTTGGAAGCGCTTTTCTGGTGCGGTACGAAACGGTTACTCCGTATGATGATTCCAGTGATGTGACTAATAATATCAAGAGCTCATCTAAAGGGACCTGTGCGGTTGCAAACTGAACTACATCGAATGGCATACATGCAGCCACAAGAAAGCGCCTTTTCAGTTATCGCCCAATTATCCTATCCGCTTCTTTCTACCTCATGCGTAAGGTGGGGGAACTGATAGTACAACCAAAGCTGGCCCCTCCAGCGTTGGGGTTGTTGGTCAACCTGTCAATTCTATTCCCCCTTGCTCGGTTGGCAACATAATGGAATCCTTCTCCTCCATTATTTTCCTTTTTTTTTTCTTTTTTTCTTTTTTCTTTTTTTTTTTTCCCTTCTTCTTTTAATTTCAAGAGGAGTTCCACCCAAAGGAAGGCGTCTTTTCTCATATTTGAGAGATTGACGCTGGTAGATCCAAGGTTCAGTAATTATCAGCGACTCAAAATTAGATCCTAAGTGCTGAATATTTGGTCTTACTTTACTGCACGCTCGCCCTCTCTCTCCAGAAGTTAGCCGACTAACTAGTTAGTTAACTAACTTGTTAACTAGTTAAAGTTGATGGATAAAAAAGCAAGAAGCCAACAGAAAATCCTAGAGCAAACCGGTTAAACTGCTGCTTTATGTGATGATGATAATTTCTCCCATCTTTATATATCCGATAACCATACTTAGTTATAATACGACACTCTGTTGGTGCGTATTGGACTGAAGACATTCACTAGGTATTTCCAATCCTGAAACTATCTACGGCTGGAAAGAATTTCATGTAGTGAGTATTAAGTGGAGGTATCATGCCTTGCAGCTCTCTACTTTATGGAGTGTGCCCATGTAAATGGCGTATTGAGTCATGATCCAACGAATACCACCACGATTATGATAAAAGGAAAAATTTCCCCGCTTGATATATCTAATATTTGGGTAAAGCAAAAGCCTGCTAAGTCCGTAATGATATTGGTTTTTTTTGACTCCATAGCCAGCTCATTCAAGAAATTACAGGGGAATCTAGGACTAATTATACTGTCATACAAACTCTCGTTAAACCGCCACAAACTCTAGCGCTCGCTCATTCAGGGCTAAATTTATCTTCCAGAGAGATATTTTGTACAGCAGCTGGGATTCTAACTCTGTGTGCAGTGCATGGTGCAGCTAACTACACTGCATTGCGACGTAAACCGAATTCTTGTATCCACCGAGGTTTTGAGCAAGAAAAGATGAGGTGGTTCCGAGCAATTTAATTGGCAGCAGACCCCCGTGGAAGAGGTATCATATTTGCGACTTGACTGCATTGAGAAAATATCTAGTCAAAAGGGAGTTATCATGCAAGCGGTATGACCAGGGCTGTTGTCGATAGGCTATTATTATTCGATAGTCAAAATGTTTCGTGCGTGAGGGGATACAGAAACTGGTGGATTTTTCGGTATGCAAGGTATTTTACCCGAGCGGTGATAATGTCGAATAATTTCCCCATACTAGACGGTTGTCCTTGAAATTGATAAGTTATATAAGAGAGGTTCCTCCTTTGATCTTGTTTGCTGATAATTTTCCTCCACAACAGAATTTCCCTACACTTCAAAACCATTTCCTGCAACCCAAATACTATTTTTGTATGTATATGTTATGTCTTGTTTGAGGAAAGTGGAGCTGACGTTTATATAGCCGATAACACGGTCATTTATCCGCCATGGAGAAACCCGCAACTCCGAAAAACACCAAGCCTATCTCAACCAAAGAGAAGGAAGCCGTTATAAAAGCCGCTCAGTACTATGTGGATGGACTTAAAACTGGCAATGTTGACCACAGTCGCAAGGGATTTCACCCAAATGCTGGAATGTACGGCTGGCTTGACAAGGACTTGAAGACTGTTCCTATTCAAGAACTGTTTGATATGATCGTTGAACGAGGATGTACACCAGAGCTAATTTACCACATGGATATTATTGCAATCACACCATCCACGGCAATTGTGGAGGTTGACTCAGAGCTGGAAAATGGAGGATTTCGAGATCATTTAGCGATGGTAAAGGTGGATGGCGAGTGGAAGACGGTTGCAAAATTGTTCCACATTTATGAGCAATGATACAGCTACATTGGTGACCCGAGACCTATAGCTATCGTGATTGGAAAACTCCGTACGCTGTTCCTGTTACAAAGGGGTTTTGTGATAGCTTAAGTAGGGGGTTAGCGTGCTCGATCTTCAAGCAATGTAACTTTCTGAGTCGCCCTTTAATTTTTACAGCACTTCCAAATCATTAGTTACTGCCCACCCAAAGCTCTTATAACACGAGCCACTAGCTCACGTTTATGTCATAACGTGGTAGCAATGCGGCGGCGAAAAATGAATATGGGGGGAAGATTTGGTGAGCCGTAAGGAGCTGGCCAGCTTCCAGAGGTTACCTGTATGGAGTATATCCCCGTCGATCTGGAGATGTTGACCAAGAAAGAGGTGGCCCACTTAGTTAATTTGCGGGCCGAGCTACGTAACTTTATTTGGAAATATGAAAGCTTAATCTCGTGAATTACGCATTTCTGTGGAGCCACAACAGCAGTCAGTACGGAGTATAACACGGCCAACAAGAGCTGCATGTAGATTATTGCCGCCACATAATCTTACGGTTGGAATGAAAATCGCACAAATTTGGGAGTTACAACATTTGTATATGATCTTCGGCACAGGAATCTTTATTTTTTATAAGGGCACTGCTCAATAAGGTGGAAAGATTCAGTCAACCGAAATGTCAACGAGGGGAAATCATTTAGTCAGATTAAAGCATGTTAAATTATCCTGCAGAGAAGCCCCATTATATTACTATAACAACATCGTAGATAACATTGTGAACTGGTTCCAGCGTCCGGCTTCCTACAACCTCAACTGTCCAGGCTGGGCCCTTGAGGGTGAGTCAGGCCGTGCTTTTTCGGCAACAATGGCCTCTGCTCCCTCACGGAGACGACGTGCAAGTTCCGATGAAACAAGTTCAAAGGTGTCATAAACTCTCTTCCTGAGTTCCTCTGGCCCCGGAGCAATTGACTTGCACAGATTTTCGACCATCCTGTCCTGGAACTCTTGGCTACGGAACTCAGGTAGCACCTCATAGTATTCCCTGGCAAACTTGTAGTCATCTTCATGTGGGTGTGACCATGCCTCTGAGGTAACTTGGGAAAGCCATTTTTCGAACTCAGGACCAAGATCATGTTGGCAAGCCGTCTCCTTGCGACGAAGAGGAGCTTTCAGATGATCAATCCCCAAGCGGTACCGTTGAGCGTCAGGATAGGCAAACATACGCGCTTGAAGAATAGGATCCTCCGATGGCTCTACACCTGGGACGAGGTTAGATGGCGAGAAGGCGAGTTTTTCAACCTCAGAGAAATAATCTTTCACGTTGCGATTCAGTGTGAGTTTTCCGAATGGACGAGAGGGAATGGTATCGAGGCCTTTGGGGTATGTTCCAAGATTCCAGTGCTTTGTGAGGTCGAGGATGTTGAAACCTAGTTTAGGCGCATCCTTCGGATCGACAACCTGGACGTTGGCAGTCCATGAGGGGTAGTCACCCCGTTCTATAGCTTCGAAAAGATCCTTGGTGGCAAAGTCCGGGTCGTTGGGATCAACCTTGGCAGTAGATCCGTCGGTGAAGTTAGGGCCACGGTCGGATGCTAGAAAGAAGTGAACATATTTGAATGATCCATCGGGCATTACCCATTTAAAGGCATGTCCAACATAACTGCTCAGCGTTCGCCAGGTAAACATGGTTCCAAAATCGCTGTGCTGCAAAAGCGTCATGTGCAAAGCCTCAGGGTTCTTGGTGACGAAATCCCAGGTCATGTTGGGATTTAGAAGATTTGTTTGCGGGTCTCGACGCTGTGAATGAATCATATCGGGGAACTTGGCTGGGTCACGGATAAAGAAAAATGGGAAGTTTAGTGAAACCCAGTCCCAGTCTCCTTGTTCTGTAAAGAACTTCACAGCCATGCCCTTCAAATCTCTGACTCCGTCAGAAGAGCCACGCTCAAGGCCGGTTGTTGAGAATCGAGTAACACATTGGGTCTTTTTGCCCACTCCAAGGAGCATGTCAATGTTGCAAATGTCAGAGATATCAGCAGTCACCTGATAAGATACGACAAAATATGTGTGTTAGTGAGAATTCTCGAAAACAGAGGCAAGAAAGGTGTCCTTACCTCAAACTCTCCGTATGCTCCAGTTCCTTTGGCATGGACTGCTCTCTCGGGGATTTTCTCACGGTTAAAGTGGGACAAGGCCTCAAGTGTGTAAATATCTCTAGGGCCACGGCTTTGGGTTGAAGACGACATGACTGGACACTTTTCCCCAGAGTTGCCCATGACGGGGCATTTGTCCGCTGCATTTGGAGCCATGATAGATTACTAAATGCGATAATATACTGTAAATGGCTAGAAGTGGGAAGAAAAAGGGTGGCTCAGGGATGGGTAGAGTCAAAGGCAATAATTTTGAAGGACAGAAGAGCAATTCTTATCATCAGACGAGACCTTGTACATGGTAAATAAGAATAAATGGGCAGGACCAGCATTTCCCAAGAAGCATACTTTGCTTATTATCACAATGTCCCTGTTTGGCTACTCGATCTGAGATACTTTGATTATCTCAGTGGCTCAAAAATGAGCCATATAGAATGTTACCAGTCCAAAGGGCCATGTGGTAATCAAAATATCCCACCAAGGCCATCGTGCCAACCGGTGTATCATGTTGTACAACTTCCGAATAATTGTTCATGCAGGCGTCAGTGTCAAAATCACACAACGAAGGCCCACTTAAAATCCAAAATCATATTTGAGAACAGCCTGCAGAAGCTGTTGCACCGCGCGGCCAATCCCTGACTCTGAACTCCGTGCAGGTTTCAGCCTGATGTGCAAGTTAACTTTTGCTGGCAAGGGGTTCCTTTTCCGGTGTGGCTGGTTCTCATTACTGATCTTTCGAAATAGGACCAGGTCAAGGACCTTATTTTTGGGCACTCTGATGCATCTGTGACTATGTGAGGGGTTGTCACCACATTTCAGAACCGACCAGCCTGGTAATCGGACCGCATTGCTAGGTATGAAACTTCGGTATTCCAGTGTTTGGTCGGTATCAACCAACTATTGGAAAGTATGGAACTTAAGCATCATGATCTCTTTTGTAGCTAACGAATACGAGCTGGGGAATTAATAGCTAGTTAACTACCTAACGTAACAAATACTCTGAAAGGGGTTTTTTTTTCCCCGTGTATTATACTCCGTAACCTGGCACCAAAAAATGGCTTTCGTAACACAATGACAATGTAAAATCATGTCGTTATCTCTACGATGATTCAACATTCGAGCTTCATGGCCCCATTTGTGTTGCTATTTCAACTAACTAGTTAACTAGTTAACCCAATCAACAATCAAGGCATACAGGCGCCAACATTGATATTCGCTCCGAAGACGGGACGGGAGTCTTCACTCAACAGCCACACGATAGTCCGCGCAACGTCATCGGCTTCAATAACAGAGAAGCCCTCTTTCTTGTAGGTCTCTTCAACCTCCTCTTGAGTTTTCGCACTCGGTACAAATCTTGGCAGCATCGGCGTCCTTGTGATTCCTTCAAGCATTCCCATGATGTTAGAAAAGTACCCGAGGGCAAAGAGTGTTACTTCAAAACTTATCAGGGGAAACAGTATTAGCTCGTATTCCAAACGGCATCACGTCCTGTGAAACACACGTAGTGAAATAGGCACATCCTGCTTTCGAAGTCCCGTAGGCAAAGACATCAGGCATGTGAGACATCGATGCTATACTGGCCACATTGACAATGCTTCGGTCTCCAGGGTTCGTCGATGAAAATTCCTTCATAGCCCGGACTTGTGCTCGGGTGGAATAAAGAACACCGTCCAGATTTACCTGGAATACCTTCTTCCATTGCTGATCGTCGTCTTCCAGGATGGTAGGAGCCTGCCGCAAACCGGCACCTTGAGCAATGCCTGCAATGTTGGCTGCTCCATGAAGGTCTCCAAACGTGGTAATAATGTCTTGTATCCATTCATCAACATTTGACGAGGATGATACATCTAAGACTGTGCAATGGACCTTTGTGTCTGGGTTGATTTTTTTAATATCTTTCTCCAGTAGTTTCATGTTTTCACTGCAGAGATCTCCAACACAGAGAGTAGCTGCTCCTCTCTTCGCAAGTAGACGGCATGTTGCTGCTCCAATTCCGGACGCGCCACCTGTAATAGCAAATATCTTTGAGGAGACAAACGACATGATTTCGTGGGATAAAGGGGGATCGAGGTAGATTCAATAGGCACGTTGGAAGTATATCACTAGTGGAGTGGATTTTCTTTCCCAGAGATTTCTGAAATGCTTCGCACTTCCCAGAGTAAAGTACAATCCGCAGTTAGTTAGCTATGAATCAAAATAGTTTATAGAGTTGGATACAGATAAGACTTAAGTATAGTTCTTCACTCACTCCCGTATTTATACCTGCTGCTGTTTCGATAATATGATGCAAACTTTTTTTTTCTTTTTAGTTTAGTTTCCGAAGTTACCAATGTCTTCTGTATTGGGTGTTATTTCCTCTCATATGGAGCTGATGAGCTGATGAAACAAGACCTAATAATCTCCCCCTCTTTCCAAACACACAAGCTTGCAGATATGGTACAGCGTTGTCTGTATATTATAAGACTAACGCATTTTCATACCTGTAAATATGTGTAAGAAAATGAAATGTGATGAGAAATATTATGCGCTGGGGTGGATATTGTATCCAATCCAAATTTGAGTGAATGCCTCTGGATAACACATGTAGTAAGTTTGTGGAGTTAGACTAAAATGCAGTGGATGAAGTTGGCTGTTTATCCGTATTTAAATCTAGAAAAAGGCACAATGCAGCAGTCAACTCCCATTTCACTGTTACCCGACAAAAGACAGAACGAGGAGGAGAGAACAGAATCCATCATGGGAAGCATTAATCCCCCTCAAATCCTCGACATCCGTCGAAGCAAATTTGAAGAGTCTATCCCAAAACAAGTTGAAGCGGGACTGTTATCCAGCCCAAAGACCCTTCCAGCGCTCCTTTTCTATAGCACTGAGGGAATACAACATTGGAATCGCTATTCCCATGCGTCTGATTTTTATCCCAGACATGAAGAAATTCAAATCTTAAAGGACAAGGCTACAGATATGGCGGCATCGATTGCAGATGGGAGTGTTGTTGTTGATCTCGGAAGCGCGTAAGATTCTATATATCTACCCCTAGGTTTCAGTGTCGCGAACTAAATCATCGGGTAATTACAGAAGCCTAGACAAAGTCATACACCTTCTAGAGGCCCTAGAAGCTGCTCAGAAGAAAGTCACCTACTATGCGCTGGATTTGAGCTTTTCAGAGCTCACCTCAACTTTACAAGCCATACCGACCGATCAATTTGTTCATGTGCAGTTTTCTGCCCTTCATGGCACATTTGATGATGGCCTCCAGTGGCTAAAAGAAACTCTTGTTATCCGAGACCAACCACACTGCCTTTTGCTGTTCGGATTAACAATCGGAAATTTTTCCCGTCCAAACGCGGCGAAATTTTTGCATAACATTGCCTCTCACGCTCTGGTTGAGTCTCCTTCACAGAGCTCCATTCTACTGACACTAGATAGCTGCAAGGTCCCTACCAAAGTTATCCGGGCCTACACAGCGGAGGGTGTCGTTCCGTTCGCATTGGAGTCACTCAAGTATGGCAACACTCTCTTCCAGCAGGATGCAGGAGAAAACGTCTTTGATCCTGAGGATTGGTATTTCCTCAGTGAGTGGAATTACGTGCTTGGAAGACATGAGGCATCATTGGTACCTCGATCAAAAGACATCAAGCTCGGGCGGCCTCTGGACAAAATTGTGGTAGGCAAGCACGAGAAGGTTCGCTTTGGGTGCAGTTACAAATACGACTCCGAGGAACGGAAGGAACTCTTTGGGACTGCTGGGTTACGCGATGTGAAGTCGTGGTCGAAGGAAGGCTGTGATGTGGCATTCTACCAGCTGAAGTGTTGTCCAAACTAGCATGGACCAACTCCAATTTTTGGTTTGTTTGTGGGCCTGGCGCTAGTTAGTTAGCTACGGTAGTAATAACTTAGTTAAACCAGTTATTTGAGGAGTGGGTTCACCAACCTTGTATTTTTTTGTGTCACAAAAGTTTGCTCGTTTTAAGCACTATCCCGAAACCTAAAATTTAACTTTAAATGTGAGCCTATCATAACTTGTTCAGTAACTTTGCTACCCCAAAAATGGTAAATAGTACAAGCCTTCAGTCGAATTTCAAACATGGGTTCAGCTAGAGAAGGGAAAAGGAGCATTAGGCATCATGGTTGGGTGAAGGATACTGTATTTACACACTGTGGCGGAACATCTTACAAACGTCTTTACTCTCAAGTTCAAGAGGAAGTGTGTCTAGCTTTCTGCAAAACTAGATGCCTACAAGTGAAAGAGCCCAGGGAGATACAGAGTACTCGACATAACATTCAGGCAACAAAAGTTACCTTAAAATAAAGTTCAATCATCGGACAATAGCTTATGCAATGAAGTAAACAGAGCTGTTCTAACGGCGAGCTACCTTCAGAGTGTTTATCCCCTCAAGATAGAAGTAGGAAAAGAAATAAACCTCGTCACTTTCTGGTGCAGTGCATTCCGACTCTTCCGACACATACCTTCAGAGTCCCATCTCTCGCTACCAACACCAAGTTTGCTGAAAAAGAGATCATCAGTATCCCATTTCTTCTTGATGTTAGATAGACGGCCATAGTTCGGTCCCCAATAGATTTGTTGGAAGTCCTTCTCATTAGGATCCCCGACGTTGCGGTACGATAGCTTTATATTAGGATCGAGCGCATATAACATAGGCATTTGGGTGTTGGTTAATCTCTCGCGAGCTTTTGCCCTGCCTTCAATTGACGGTTCGACTGTGTGTACGTAATTAATGAGTTGCGACGCCGACCGCCAAGCAGGGTGCATAGACGTTTCTGCCAGTTCTCCATTACGAATAACACGACCACCAAGATTACTGGTAAAGATAAGGTCACCAGCAGACACAGGGAGGTTTGCAAGGGCTTTTGCAACTTTCTCCGGTCCCTGGGGGGAGTCGAATAGTTGTTGGGAAATCGCGACAGTAGATCCAAGGACGCCGTAATCGTTGTCAGAGTGAATATCTGGGACCTGTCTGTAATTGGAACTGAAATGCGGTAAGTTCTTGGACGAATATGTGTATTTGACGTTGGCGCGGCTGAGTTTGGTTAGGAATGGTTTCATGCGACGATCGATGACGGCTGCCTCAGTTGCGTCAAGAAAAAAAAACTTGATGCTTGCTTGAACTGCAAGATTGGGCAGGACTGCAATAACTAGTTGCCCACCGACATTATCGTGGTTAAGCGACTGTAAAGCAGTAAGGACTATCGACAGCCCCTGGGTCCATGATGACGAGATGGCTTGGGGGGCTTCAAGAAGAATCTCAGATATCACAACGGGAACATCCGGAAAGACACGCATGGTAGCTCGAGTGACAACCCCAAATGTCCCGCCTCCACCGCCACGGAGAGCCCAAAAAAGGTCTTGGTTTTGGAGTGCATTAGCAACTACGAGCTCTCCCTAGAATGAAAAATTAGTTGTGATGGGCGGTAAGAGTGATTCAGGCACTTACATCTGCTGTAACAACCTCATACTCGAGCACGTTGTCAACACCAAAACCTTGGTTTAGACTTAGAAAGTCAGAAATCCCACCTCCCTGGAGGAAACCTCCAACTACCCCGACTGTCGGGCAGTCTCCGCCAAGCACCATGTAACCATGGCGAGCAGCTTGAGCGTATAAATCCCCCATCATTACGCCTGCACCAACAGTCACTGCTGGTCCAAGTGATGTATTCGACCCATCCAGTCGCATATCAGCATGGAATTGAATCTCCTGTAAGCGATGAGTATGGATTTGAAAGGAGTCCGGGGCACTCGATCTCCCCGCTAGATCATGTCCAGTATTACGAATGACAAGGCGAAGCTTGTGCTTCCTTGCAAACCGAACTGCCTCTTGGACCTGCTTGGTGGACTCCACTCCGACTGTAAAAAGAGGGATGCGGCCTTGGTGACAAGAATTCACGGCAGAGGCCGTCCGCAACGACCCCACTGGGCAGCTCTCGTTGGCTGTTTCACCAGCCTCCCACACCCAATCCTGCAGCACACCTGTGAGCATCATTAATGTTAGTCAAAAACAGTAAAAGGTACTGTCGAATAGCCGGAGCTTCACCTACCTGGATTGGAAGCCCTCCACCCACTATCCCTTGACAATAGCAGGATATTATCGCAGGCGCTCCTGTTGAAACTTGGCCCATAGCAAACATGCGCCGCTGGTCTTAAACGATGAAGCTTCCCGTCAACCGAAGTGTTGAATGAGTTCCAGAGTTCCTCGGATGGCCAGCACGATTCCCATGGCCGGCACCGACAAGACGCCGACTGCGTCTCCTGCGTGTAAATTAGCCAGCTCAGAAGAGCGACCAACCCAGTCGACCAGAGTAGAAATTGCATCCTGCAAGTTTGGACAGCGCTCAAAAATGATAATCCAAATTGTGGCACAGCTGTTAAATAAACAAGCGGAGAGATCCCTGGATGAGCAAAGCGGAATTCTCCGTTTAGGATTGTCACATTGCTCCTCTAAATACCATAATTAGCGGTCATACAAGAGAACACATTGGGCTTACAAGTCAATGATCCATTTTTAAGTTACTCCGCCTGTAATGAATTGGCTGGGCTGCAGCATCCAAATATTGGGAGAAAGCATGCATGCATTGCTTCGGTCGATCTAGAGCTCAATATCAGACTCAAAATCTTTCTGAGAGGTTTCGTGTTCCACTAGGATGAAAGACACAAGCGGCCCGAAGCTAAAGCAGAGGAAAGAAGAAAAAAAAGTAAATAAAGTCCAGACAGGGATGAGAGTGAGAGCGTGTTGCATGAGAAATATGTACGCATCCCACCTCTAATATGCCCTGTGGTTATTGATAATATGGCGATTAAATTTGAAAAGACGATGGGCATACTGGAACATTTCTTTTGGTATCAGGCCAGCTCGAAAGGTTGTAAGTAATGCGTAAGATGCACTAACTTGAACCATACAACTCTTGCCAGCCCTGTGGTTGGGTGATCTTCAGAGTTCTAAGGATGAAGTTCTATGCAGAAGTTGGTCTAAATTTTGCACCCAACTATTGATTGTGGTCCTGTCCCAGGCTATAATTATCTCAGAGTGACCAGGTCTCTCCGGTAGACACTCATCCTCAGCATCATTTTCACTATTGAGACGTCCCAAGTCTAGTTCAACACAATCGCAATGGGCTCTATCGAAATCCCTAACTGCTCCGGCTCGATCGTCTACAAGACTATATCCGACTTTATCGATTTCCCCGACCATGAACAGAAGCTATGGTGGCATAGCACGGCACCAATGTTTGCTGAGATGCTCAGGGTTGCCGGATATGACCTTCACTCTCAGTACAAAATTTTGGGTATTTTCCTCAACCACGTCATCCCATTCCTAGGAGTCTACCCAACACGGATAAACAATCGATGGCTGAGCATCCTAACTCGATATGGAACCCCGTTTGAGCTGAGTTTAAACTGCTCACAGTCACTGGTACGATATACCTACGAGCCCATCAACTCAGCGACTGGCACGGTTAAAGACCCTTTCAACACTCATTCCATATGGGATGCACTCGACCGGTTGATGCCACTGCAGAAGGGTATCGATCTTGAGTTTTTCAAGCATCTGAAGCAGGACCTCACAGTCGATGACCAGGACTCTGCTTATCTTTTGGAAAACAATCTTGTTGGAGGTCAGATCCGAACCCAGAACAAGCTGGCCCTTGACCTGAAAGGGGGAAACTTCGTGTTGAAGACTTATATCTACCCTGCTCTCAAGGCTCTTGCCACTGGAAAATCGATCAAGACATTAATGTTTGACTCCGTTTATCGTTTGTGCAGGCAAAACCCATCACTGGAAGCTCCTCTACGCGCTCTTGAGGAGTATGTTGATTCCAAGGGTCCTAACAGCACCGCATCTCCCCGGTTGCTTTCTTGCGACCTGATTGATCCTAGCAAGTCCCGTGTCAAGATCTATATATTGGAACTCAACGTTACATTGGAAGCAATGGAGGATTTGTGGACGATGGGAGGCCGATTGAACGATGCGTCAACCCTAGCAGGACTTGAGATGCTGCGAGAGCTGTGGGATCTCATCAAACTACCACCTGGAATGCGAGAATACCCCGAGCCTTTCTTGCAGTTGGGAACAATCCCCGATGAGCAGCTTCCCCTGATGGCCAACTACACGCTCCATCATGACCAAGCCATGCCTGAGCCACAAGTATACTTCACAACATTCGGCCTGAATGATGGTCGCGTAGCTGACGGGCTTGTGACCTTCTTCGAAAGACGAGGCTGGAACCACATGGCCTAGACGTACAAGGACAGCCTGCGCGCCTATTAGTAAGTCAATCAACCGGTTTGTGGTCGTAGGTCACAGAACACTAATTTTGATTCAACCAACAGCCCGCATGCGGACCAAGAGACCCTCAACTACCTGCACGCCTATATCTCCTTCTCATACAGGAAAGGAAAACCGTATCTTAGCGTATATCTCCAGACTTTCGAAACTGGAGACTGGCCAATTTGTAAGTGTGCAACCGTTCAAATGAGGAAGTGGAATATCAATCTGACCGATATTGTTAGCCAACTTTGGGATTCCGGTGGTCAAGCCTCTCCGTAGCAATGTAGGATGCCAACACCCGATTTCATTCAGCATCCCAATCACCAAAGCCCCGCTCTTGGGTGTGTAAGTATTGAGCCAATATGCTATTGTTATTATCACTTCAAGACAGTTTTGCCAACAGTGCTTGACTTTGGGGGTTATCTTTGTAGATAAATGACTCTGTCTGGCGATTATGGTCTTTTGGCAGTGCAGAGATGATGTGCTGCACAGCATTCCCAAGAGCCAACCATGTGGTAGCTCGGTATTGTTTCCTCGCCCCATCTTCCCTTTTCCTCCTCTCGTGTTCGTTCTTCTCTTGGTCCTTAGTGAAATCCCTTTTGGTTTTTTTCTTCACTTGATTTCCTAGTTTGACTTAGCTGCTTTAAACTCCAACGGGGCGACTCTTTTCCTAGAGTTACTGATTTTAGCTATTCCCTATTAATTGCCAGAAGATATTCTTGTACCCAAGTTTTTTGGAGACCGTCGAAAGTATCATGCTGCTCTATGGCAAATCAAGTTCAGACGATGCCTCTGCTGGTACCTGGGTATGGGGGGGTATGTTCAGTGCCGACCGCGTACTGGACGCAGTGAACGTGGTAGACGCTCTTCTCTTCGGCCTGGGGAGAGGATGGAGCGGGCGCCGTGGGGGTGGCGAATGTCGTCAAACAGCCCCAAACGGGTTAGACTACCCGTCGAGCGTGCCAAGCCGGGTATTAACATCACGTGATAACCACTGCCAAGTTTTGCCGCGTTCGAGCTGGTTTGAGCGCATTAAAGTGACTAACTTTGGTCCCGGAGAGGGGGCTTTCGCTTATTCCTTTTTATATTAGGGGGGATGAGAGAGACGGAGGACATGGTGATAGCACTGCCGGCCTCGGTAGCTCGCTTACTGCGTAAAAATGGGTGTCCCGTCCATACAAAGTATATCTTCGTGCTCCCCGGCTATAGTCTGGGAAATTTCGCTTAGGCCGTTAGTAACTATGTCCTCCGTAATAAGCTACCTTCCGCCGCGGCCAGGTCTATATAAAAAGGGGGGACGGCCCTCTTTGTCACCCCATCATCTCTATCTCCCTACATCATCTTCTAACAGCCTTAACACGCCTTGTATATGCCAAACGAAAGACGAAGAGAAGAGGCATCAGCATGTTCACTAACCAGCTTCTGATCATCCTCGCCTTTGGCATGAGTATCGTCTCGGCCCATTTCCGCGTCGAATACCCTTACTGGCGAGGGAACTCCTTCAAAACACAGTATACTCGTCCATGTGAGTCGCATAGCATCGTTGCAAATCAGGAGGTTTCCCCCACGGCTGACAATGACTCCAGGCGGCGGCGTCAATGTCACCACGAATCGTACTCAGTGGCCCGTTGACGGTGGTGCTATCCTCTTCACGCCCACTCACCATTGGGCTTTGACCTATGTCAACCTCGGCTTGGGAGATGATGACTCTATCATCTTCAATAACACACTCGTCCCTGGCTTCAACCAGACTGGAAACGGCACCTTTTGTTTCCCGAAGATCTCCATTCCAGCAGGTCTAGGTATCAAAGACGGCACAAACGCAAGCCTGCAAATTGTCCAGGCGTCAGCGGGGGGTGCAGCGCTGTACAATGTATGTACATATATTTTCCCCGACGTAGGCAAGGAGACAGAGAGACCTTGAAGAAATAAATTGGCTAACATGATACGGGTATATAGTGCATGGATATCACATTCTCCAGTTCACCTAAAAACCTCCTCGCCCAGGGTATGTGCGTCAACTCTACCGGAGTTGGTGGCGTGGCTATCACTTCAGCGCCCACTTCTGGAGAGGGAATGCCATCCAGTGGGGGTGCCATCTCCAGCGCAGGCGCTGCTAGCATGGGGGCTACTGCCTTGCTTGCCTTTGCTGTTGCTAGCTTGCTCATTTAAATAGATCATGCTCTGCGTGGATGAGAGTATTGCCGCCTAATTAATCAGTTTTAACCACGGGAATGACGATATGATCAGCATGCATCTGGCTCTAGGTATCACACCCGCTTGCACTTGTAATTTGGTAAACGACCTTCTATTCCGCCATCTTTTCTCCTGGTTAATGAGCCAAGGATCTGATATGCAAAATATAAAACAGACTATCATGCAGACTCGCTAAGTTGGGTATATAAAACAGCAACGACAGCAAAATTTCTCGTAGTACATGAAGTCAATAATCATGAAATAAAACGCTGTTAACAAAAATATGTGAAAAAAATTTAGTGCGGGGCATGGCTAAATCACAGATATTCAAATGCTAGCTTTCACTAACAAGGAGAGGGAGGAAACTTCGAAAAATTAACAAATTAGTCCGGATTCAGTTTGTCTATTTACTGCCCATCTTTTCCAACAGCATGGCTGCTGCTTCGGCAGTATACCCAAAAAATACCGGCCCGTTAAAGACCATTCTCGGCTGTGGATTGGGTATATGGGTAATAGGCGCCTCTGGGGAAAGATTTGATCGCGGGACGGAGTAAGTATTTGTTTGGGTATTTGTGTGCGGCATTTGATGATGCGAGTGAATACGACGATGGCTGCTTGCCTCATCAATTTCAGGGCCAGGTTGTTCGTCTTCGTCCACAGCCGCATCGAGAGTGGCATTGGCTTCAGCCTCTGCTTCTGCGTCATTCCCGAACGTCGACGCTTGTCCAAGAGGACTTAGGCGGCCTTGAGAGGGCAAAAGCATCGTTGGTTCCTCATCTACCACTTCCGGCTTCTCATAGTGTGACTCGGGTGGATGGGTAAAGGTATGGTCTACGGCAGGCTGTTCAGGAGGTACATGAATACCCCAAGGGCGACTCGGCGATTCCCCTACACGTACATCGCGTAGAGGGCGTTCGAAGTGGCCCTGTCGGTCATAGTCGCCATTTGTGAGGCCCTGGTGTTCGTCCGGAGCAGGTGCAGCAGTTTCGATTTCCTCAGGAGACGTTGAGCCCGCCGGCGGTGACTTATTGCTCACATCTTCTGCCCATTTTTCAACTCGCTCGACTGAGCTGGGCTGAGCAACAGGATCCGTATCTCCCTGCCGGGTTTCGTCTATTTCATGAGGGACTGATAGGTAAGGCTGATGGTATTCGCCAAGCCCTTTCACCATATTTATCACATTGCCATATTTGGCATCAATTTTCCGGCTTGTCTGGGGATTATTCTGGTACCGGCGAATACAAACTGAGTGACTTCTTGGAATCTCATGCTTGTGGTTCAGAAAGTATTCTGCCAGTTCCTCAGGAGAATGATCCCCCAGGTACCGGATGGGGCAGCGTGCCGACGAGGAGTGAACTGTTGAAGGCACACCTTCTCCAATCTTCTCCAGCTTAATGGGGTCTCCGTCGTCATTCTGACAGCTTTCACCATTTATATTTGTTTCTTCTCCTGCATCGGCCGATGAGTTGGAGTTTTTGAAAGGGCAACCAAGTGCACCCTTGATGCCATTTGTCGTGAAATCATGTTCCATCGAAGTTCTACGCTTTCCATGATCAAAGGGACAAGTTCGCAAAGTACTGGAGTCTTGTGTATTTTCTAGCTTGCGTAAGGCAGCCGTAGAGATCTCTAAGCTCTCGGTGATGTTCTTTGTTTCCGTAGAGGATATATAGCCTGTCTTCTCCATACTGGTGACCCAGTCGACATTGTCGGTGGCAGTCTCATCAAGACTGGGTGGATGATGAGTAGAACCTAAGATTGTATCTAGTTTATTATCTGATCCTTCGGGGAGCGTGCTTGCAAGCTTTTGATACTGTTCAAAGCAAGTTAGCTATGATGTTCGATACAATAAAAAGACATATCAACACTAGTTTATGAAGCCATCAGATAATACATGATAATCGTTCATAGCTGCGTGAGCAACTCTTGATCTAGAGCTAATCGGATTTTTCTCATCATTTGGCAGTGGGGGTTGGGGGTGATGATAAGTGGGAAGAGAGAAGTACAGTAGTACATTAGAGCGGTATGCATACCTCATCAAAAGCATACTGAAGCCGGCTCTGAAGCACTTGCTCCTGCCGAGTCAACTTTCGTGCAATCTCCAGGAGTGCAACAAATCCTCTCGCCAGAATCTTCAGCTCGTCATTTTGTCTAGCAGCTTCGGCCACTGCAGGAGTCATCTTTTCGGGTGATAAGAGGACACACTACTTATCGACCGCGACTTTCTTACAGAGTCTTCTTCCATGAAGCAGAGCAACAAGGAAGACGCTCGCGTTGGAGAAAAGAAAGAAAGAAAATGAAAGAGAAAGAAATCTCGACGTTGAAATAGTTTTCCGCTAGCTAAGTTGGCCCGGCCAGGGCTCGTGACCGGTCATGTGATGTAAAATATTATGTAAGATTAACTTAGTTGCCAGTGATTATATAATGTTGACTAATTTGCTAAACTCCATATTACTCAGCCGTCGCGCTCTTGTTCAACGTCATTCCCAACTTCGCAGCAAATTATGACGGAATGTGAGGAGCGGAGAGCAATGCGGGAGGCATAAAAACACATAAACATGGCTATAGAAGGCTGGCTTAGTATAAACTGCTGCCATATTCCCAATAATAGCGCATCCTGACGGGCTGTTGACTTCGAACGCATTTCTTGCACTCTTAACTAGTTAGTTACCTTTGTCAAATTAGGCTTGAAGTTGCCACTAGGTACCAATACCAGCACCATGCCACCAATTCCCGGAGGCCCAGCTGATATATTCGGCTTCACTGCTGTTGATGCGTCTGCGGAGAAGCTCTTCGACCAGATTGGGCTTCGGGATATGCCTCCACCTCCAGTAATACCAGTCTCTGCAACCCCGATTCCCCAGACAATCCTAGCAAGACGCATACAGGGGTATGCTAAAGTCCATCTTCCTACTCCTACATTCCACCACTCTATGAGAGTATATCACTTTGGAATTGCCATGAAGCGTTATGCGTTCCCAGCCTGGGCATTCAGTGACGAAACTTACTTTATTACTTGCATGCTACACGATATTGGAACCACAGAAGATCACCTTCGAGCTTCTCGTATGAGTTTTGAACTTTATGGCGGCTTTATAGCCATGGACTTGCTTCAATACCCTATTAATGAGCATGCTTCCACCATCATTGATCCTGATAAAAGAGTCACTGCATCAAATGCGCTTGCTGAAAGCGTCGTTGAGGCTATTATGCGGCACCAGGACATACGTGAGACCGGGAAGATCACCGCTTTGGGGCAATTGATTCAGCTGGCCACTATTTTTGGTGTGTCTACATTTCTTCAGCATCTATTCCGTCGAAACCCCAATTTTGATATTGCTAACACCGAAAAAGACAACATTGGAGGGCATGAACAGTTGCTTTCAGCGGAAACAGTCAAGGATGTTATTGAGCACTACCCGCGTATGCAGTGGAACAATTGCTTTGCAGCTACAATTCGCAAGGAAATTTCCCTCAAGCCATGGGCACACTCTACTACTCTTGGTACTGACGAGTTCCCATCGCGCATCGAGAATAATCCTGTTGGTTTAAAGTTTGAGAGTCTGGAAAAAAGGGTTGATGAAGAAGGTGGTATAACTGGCGAGGTCAAAGGTATGGATGATAAGTAATAACTGCTTCCACCTTTATCGAACCCAAAACATGAATTCGTTGCCGTGGTTGTAGAGGGTCATTGAATACAACATTATCTGCTGACCCCTCGGACCCCTTGCCTAACCATAGCTAGTAGTACATGCTTTATTGCTGGTGTGAATAAAGATGACCATTACTTGAACTGGGCCTCCGTAACTACTTCCATCTTTGCCAGATGGATACTTATACTTGCTGTATATTTAGCCCATTTCGATACATACATAATTCTCTAGAAGATGGGGGCTCTTGATGGCCTCGGAAGGCTAAAATTGTTGATGGATATCTTATCATCATGCAAATGTATAGGACGTCGCTCGTCTCTTTAATCTATACCCACAAGCAACTGCCACCGAATCGACGAATTAATATTATAAATACACGGAAAGCATCTTGGAACCGGATTCAAACGCCTTGACATGATTGAACATCATCAACGCTGCCAACTAATCGAGAAATTTGGGAGCAGTCAGACAACACAGTTTTAGTATCAATGGGCATCGCACAGAGGTAGATCAAACATGCCCACCAACTACAGCTTGCACATGGCCAGGATAACAGCGTGGGATCCATCTTCCCCATTCACGTCTCCGATATACCCAATTCGGCCGCTCTCATAGGGTGCAAACACAATGGCAGCTTGAGTGAGATCGTGAATAGGTTCCGGGTAGAAGACATGGGATTCTATCGTTGACTCTTCGTCTGCCGCATAAAGTCTGCTTTCAGGCGGAACATTCTTGAGATAGAGAGCTTTCTGGCTATACGATGTCTGTAACCTCTCCATGGACAGTCCCTGGCAATTCGTATTGACATGCACAGTTGTTCGATGATAGCTCCCAGATTTCCAGGGGAGACCCCAGCTGAACTCGAAGAAACGATTGAGATGGTCCGGCTTAGCGAAGGAACTAAAGGTGGCCCCGAACACGATTGTACCGCCACTCCGAACGTAGGAGATTATTTTCTCGAGAACTGTGGCATACTTTGTTTTCAGGAGAGCAGCATCAGTGGCGAATATCGCGTCAGGCGTATATTCCGAGAGATATCTTAGAGCCCCGTCTAGTTTCTTTGCTCGCTGGACCTTTGCTTTCGAAAGGAGGCTGTCAATAAGGTCCTTGTACATTTCGTCGAAGAAGGCTTCTGTTTCAAGCGAGAGAAAAAATATTCGCGGCAGATTTGTGGTCTCAGCGGACGCCTGTTGGGAAACGATCTTATCACTTTAACCGCTGTTTCTGACTGCTCTTAATGGCTTTTCTGGGTTCGTTTGAGCTGACTGGAGGCGATGGTCGAGAGGAGAGAGGTTACTGATATGTGGCAGTTGCCTGGGTCGCTATTTATTATTAGTCAACTAGGTAGCTAACTTATACTACCTCCATTAACCCAGATGCCCGGAACGTTGACAAGTCTATTGGAAGGAAAAACCATTGTAGCTAGACGCTGTCTTTATTGAAATTGCCTGTTGACTACTAATTGCACCACTTAGTTGGCTGTTTTATGTTTCGAGGATAACTACCTTTCAGGCCTAACGAAATAACTCCAATCGCCGCAACAATAGCCATTTATGTCATGTCATTATTAATCCCTAGGGGAAAGGATAATATTATGGGTCATAGAAGGAAATTTTTGCCTTTATCAAGTAAAAAAAATGAGAGAGAGAGAGAGAAAACCAGTGGGAATAACAGCAATGGGGAAACATGGGGTGTAACTTGAAGTTCTTTTTTGTTGAGATATAAAAGAAAGGGGCGGCGGAGGAGATCTTGGTCTAGTATGCCCATGCCATCTGCTGCTCAGGGGTCCCAAACAAATAGGCTGCAGAGTCAAATCGAGCACTAATCTGTGTAAAACATAGCATGGTATAAAATTGAATCCCAGGTGGAAATCGAACACGGTAGCTCTTTCGAAGCGAGGCGTGTGTGAGTGTGTGTGTATTGATTAGAATTAGTTCTGGCTGGGCTTTGCGTTTTGGGTCTGGTTCTAGCAGACGAATCGAAGGTAGGGTTGACTTTCTGAGATAAAGCCCGTCTATAGTGCGCAGGCATGCATGGCTGGGTGTTGACTGGTTGACTGGACACGTGTATCATAATTTATTTGCTCTCTTGAGTTGCGAGGAGGGTATAGACCGGGGCAGGGAGCTTGTCACGGCCCTTGAGGAAGTCGAGTTCAAGCATGAAGACAAAACCGAGGAGATTGCCTCCAAGTTTCTGTACGAGGGAGCCTGCTGCATATGCAGAGCCACCTGGTAGAAAAACATTTAGATTTAGCATGGAGGGGTATTTCTTTCTTTCTTTTTTTTAAGAAAAAAAAAAAAGTAAAAAAAAAAAAAAAAGAAGGGGAGGAAGTGAAGGAACATACCAGTTGCAATGATGTCGTCGACTACGATGACCTTCTGGCCCGGCTTGATGGCATCGCTCTGCATCTGGAAGAAGTCACTGCCGTACTCCTTCTGATACTCCTGGGTGATGACAGGTCCAGGGAGCTTTCCCTGCTTCCTGACGGGGACAAAGGCAGCCCCGAGTCTCAGGGCCAAGGTAGGGCCGAAGAGAAACCCGCGAGCATCGAGGCCTACGATGACATCTGGTTTCTGGTCTGCACCGTAGGTCTCGAGCAGATGCAGCTCGAGGCCCCTGATGAGCGACTCGTGGAGGGCGGGGTCTGCGAAGATGGGTAAGATATCCTCGAACAGGATGCCTGGAGACGGGAAATCCGGGAACTGGCGCAGAGATGAGCGCAGCTTCACCTTAAGACTGGCGAGTTCGGCGGTGCGGGAGGCAGAGGGGGCGGCGTCCCCGGCGACTTGGGCGGTGGAAGAGGCATTGGACTTGTCGCGATAAGCCTGCTGGTTATCGGCGGAGGGGGGAAGGCTCATGCTAGACGGAGTGAAGGGAGACGGTGGGAGCAGGAGAGTCGAGCGTCGCAGCGGACAGATGTAGATCTAAAGAGAGATAGAGAGGATGTATATATATATATAGAGAGAGTGTGTGTGTGTGTGTGTGTGTGAGTGCGAGTGTGTAGATGGTAGGGAGTGAGAGGTGAGGTTGGAGGTGAGGTGAGGTGAGGTGAGGTGGGATGGAGGGGAGCAAAAGCCGCCCTGCTAAATAACTAATAGTTAGTCAACAGCTGAAAATCTCTCCTGACGGGACGCCGTGGCTAGTTGGAGCAGCCCGACCAACGACAGGAGAAGAAAAACTCCCGATGATAAATACAGCGGCCGCCTGGGATCCTCTCCTGTTCCCCCTGCAAGCTCCAAGGTCCAGCCCTAGCGGAAAGCGAAGCAACCAAGCAGTTAACTAGTTGACTAGTTGCGGGTACGGCAGCGCAACAGCAGCATGCTATAACTAATATTATACGGAGTAATGTACATCACAGTACACAGGCGCTGCGGTTATCCTCCTCTGCGCACTCGCCAGCACCTCGACTCGACCAGACAGACACATCCAGCGGGCGGAGGGCGCACGGCAGCCAGTCAGCCAGGCAGCAGCAGGGCCGTCGACAGGGGAAGCCGAAGTCGAACATGCGCTTCTCGCCCTCGCCCTCCGCCCATGCCGGTGCGACTCAAAAGGTCGGTGAAGCGGGAAGAAACACACAACCTGGACGCATCCCGGGATCGAAGGGCTCCAAGGACTTCTCCCCCCTTTGATCGACCTTTCAGCGTTAACTAGTTATCTCTTGGTTTCAGTACGGAGTATTGTCAAGAAAATAAGTTACGGCGGATGGAGCTGCTGGCTGCTGACTGCTGGCTGCCTGGGCGACGACGGACTGATTGATACACGGAGAACTTCCTTGGGTGTGGATATAAGATAGGGGTACCTTGATCCCTCACCCTTTTTTCTCCCATCCTCTTCAAGAGACAGGCAGAAGACAGGCAGTCAGTTCAGCCAGCCATGGCCGGCTCGCTCCCTCCAGCAGTAGTTACGGAGTACACGATCTCGCAAACACAACATGTCCGTCTTCATCCACCGGAAGGCCGTCTAGGCCCGTCTTGTCAGAGCATCAAGGGAAATAATATAAATTATAAAATAAGGTAAAAATAATAACAACGGCGACGACACAACAAACAACCGAAAGAAGAAGAAGGAAAAAAAAAAGGGCTTGGTCATACCGTGTGTCACACCATATTTCTCCCAGAAGAGTTCTGGCCTGTCTCACAGCGTTTGTCCCGATGCAACGTCCACATGGAATTCCCGTCGACCCTGGCTGGTCCATCCTTAGTATTCAGAACGCCCCTTGGAAGCGTTGGAAGAAGTGTACTCCGTATTCCTGGACCTCCCGTCACCAAAGTCTTTCATCCAATATTGCGTGCTACAATGATATACTTAGAACAGCCCTCCTCGCCGATTTAGCCTCACCCCGCCAGCCCCTGCGCTGCCACCTCCTGGCGTCTTGGAGCAGACACACCCTGAACTAGCGACACGTCCTCCGTCCAGGACCACGCCACCCCTTTACAGCACTTAATAGGAGGGTGTTTAAACAGGAGACTATAGAAGAGAGAGAGAAGAGTAGTGGTTAAGAAATAACTTAAGGCTTGAGGATACAGGTATAAAATAGGGTGTATATATAGGAGCTTCCTCTATATGGTTAGGCAGGATAAAAGGGTGGTATCTTTAGCAATTAGGCGGTATCGAGTATCTAATATTAGTTAGAGTCAAGGCATTTTCAATTGCTTGAAACTGGTTGAATTTTTTTTCATAGTACAAGGCTAATGGTACAAGACATCCGCTATGCGTGAGATGCCTGTGTCATCGCGATAGTGTAACTTATGAACGTCTCGTTCCGCCGCTTGACCTAAAATAATTCGTAGTCATTCTATCTACAGTCTTGTCGTTGGCAGTACGCCTATAGTTCAAGCGTATATATCAAACATAGGGATATCAGGCACAAAAAAAAGGGGGGATTGAAAAAAAAAAAAAAAAAAAAAAAAAAATAAA